>NC_072458.1:18450383-18604387 GCF_027596085.1 Anoplopoma fimbria
CGGCTGAGAAACGTCGCGGGCCTCGGTCATGAGGTACAGGGTGATGAGAAGATGACTTCTCTGTGCACTGGTCCAGTGTTTGCAGGACATGTTATGAACAGATTGGTGGCCTGTTGGTATAATTATTGATGATTGATGAGCGGTGGTTTATTTTTCTCATTCCATATGCTCAGATTTCTGAAAAATAATAGTGTTTTTGTCACACAACTCAGTGTTTCCCTCGACTAAGACGATGTTGTTTCTTTGGCTTTTTGCTTTACATCAACCTTATATAATGTAAAACCTATGAGGGTCCTCGTTGTTCAGAACAAACAGCACCAGCTTCCCTTTCTGCTGTAAAGCAATGCAGCAGATTTCTAGAAGTCCATACAGACTTTCTTTTAGCCACATTAGCTCTGATTAGCAATGTCAACTTGACGGTGTGGGTTTGTTTGTGGTTTGGAGTGAAATGCTTCAACAACCATGAGATGGATGAAATTTGGTACGAAGGTTTATGTCCCCCTCAGGATGAACAATAATTCATTTTTATCTCATACCATCATCAGAACACACTTTTCTATTCTTCCAATGCTTTGGTTCATGACCAGCAAAACTAATGATATTCCCATCAGCCTTGGCTCTACTTGCTCATTAACAAATGTTTGCTTGATAACCTGTAAAGCCAGAAAGACTCAGTACCGGGTCAACCAATTACAAAATTCACAATCGAAGATGTTCTGTTTTTAGAAGACATGCATGTTATAGTATGTTATCACTTTTACAATAAAGTTGTAGAAATTCAATCTTCTAAAATATACAAGCAAGTTGTGTTCAAAACATACAAGAACATTTGTTCATCAGACTACAATAACATGCTTGGTATAACTGAAAACTAGAAATTCTGAACTTTCTAATGCACCTAAACACATCTTGACTCAAAACGTGCAGCGTCAGCTATTAACAGGGAAACGAAGCATTCATAATTGAACGTCACACTGACATAAATCTATGTTCTTGTCAAAGTATTTCAGGCATATGTTATTTTCGCCAAAATGCAATGTGTCAGCAAAGTAGTGGGACAAGTGTTGAGTTATTTCGATATAAAATACCAGTTTTTGGCAAAATGATCCATAAAGTGTAGCGGTTTGAAATAAACCTATTTCACGCCTGTTGAAAAAAACATGTCTTCATTGGTTTGTTATATATATTCCTTTTCATCCTCCTCTCCATTGTTCATTTAGCAAAATCTGCTCTATTTCTATGTTGATAATAAAACATCTTTGTTTGTGTGTGTTCCTACAGATGGATCCCTTCCTAAAGAGCCAAAAGGAGATGTATCGAGTCAGATCGCAGGTAAAACAAACCTACACACACACGACACATAATGATTCAAAATGATGCCGTTGTTTTTCCATCCTCGTCACGTCAGTCTTTGTTAGTTTGTGTGTGGTGGTGGTGTAGTAAGAGTCCCCCTCCCGCCATCGCATACCATGTTCCCGAGGCTGTGATTGGCTACCTGTGTCTAGCACCTCTGTGGCTGCTGTCACTATGTCTCTCCAGCAGACTCTCCATGATGAGTTGGGATGGATGATGTCTGTAGCTTTCTTTCTGTGTCGTTTCCAGCCCTCTGACTTACTACTTACTATATGGTTATAGATTTTTGTCATCTCCAGTTGCTTCTGCTGTCTCCTCCATTTATGATTTATCCCTCATCTTTAAAGGACCTTTCTTCTTAGTCACACTTGATCTTCCTATTGTTTTACTAATGTAATATAGAGCAAGTAAAAAAGAAAAAGTATGTTCTGATGATTTATTCCTACATTTAAGATGGTGTATTTCTACTTGCTGGCGTTTCTTTCCTCTGACGGGACATTTTGAGGAGACATGACCACTTTGGTATTTAAGATTATTACCCTCCTGTGCTTCAGTGGGAAGTTTGAATATTTTATGGACTAGGCTTTCTAGTCTGAAAAGGAGACACGCAAATTATTGACTTTCAGTAGCTTTAGTTGAAAAAAAAAAAAAACCCTCAGCAGTGTCTGGCTTAGAAAATCAAAACCTCTCAAACCCTAGATATAAAGGAGGGCAGTGAGTTGGCAGGTTGCTCCGGTGCCCGGGGGGCCCTGATGGAGACGGCTCTAGGGCCTGCAGAAAAAGGCGACGAAAACAACATGAATGCAATAACATCTAGACAATACTTGGCTTCATTTGCTACTGTTTGGCATGTCAGCACAACACTGTCAGGGCAGTGTTTTTCTTAAGGTTCCTTGTGGTTGCCAGCGATCACTTCCTGGTTAAGAAAGAAGGAAGATGGGGGGGGGGATAAAGCCTGTCCATCTGTTGGCCTGGCCTCCTCAGCCACTGGTCTGACTGGGCGGTTGAAGAGTGGGTTGCGAGGGGGGCAGTGGTGTTATGTAATAATGTTCATGCCTTTGGACCTTGACAGATGTGCTGAAGAGTGCTTTGCAAGGAGGACCAGTGCATTTCCATCTCTGGTAGTTTGGTCAAAATGTAGAACTGCTTTTGATGTGAATTTTTCTGTGAATCTTCAGTAATTCATTCCAAAGGCTGAAATTAAATTTCATAGTTGCCTCCAGGTGGCGTTTCCGTGCAGACAGCTGAAGCAGAAAAAGGCTTTCTGTTTACAGTGAACTGCAGCAGGAGTCAGCAGTTGAAAACAACACGACTGTGTCCGACATACTGTGTGTTGCACTGAATCTCAGTTGGTAACAGAAGGAAGTGTGGAAGTATTTACGACACACACACACAAAAAGAGAATACAGTGGCTGGGGCTGTTTCTATAATAGTAATATCAGATTTTTATATATAAACTTTAGTCTTGCAAGCCGGGCTTTTTCTCCGTCTCGTCACGGTTTGCCTGAATGACATCATGTGGCATTAAAAGACCCGAACAAATGAACTCTTGGCTCCAATAACAAGCCGTCTTTTCTCTCTTCTCTCACTCCGTCTTTCTTTCCTCCCTCCTCCCTCCTCCCTCTCCGCTCCTCCCCTGCTGTGTTCGGGTCGCCGGGGTAACCCTGGCCTGTTTCTCTCCCTCGGTTAGCCTACCCTGCTATTAGAGGTCTGGACGGATGGAGAGAACAGAAAGAGGCGGAGGCAAAGGAAAGATGGTGCTTTCTTTTGCTCCAAACTCAGATTTGGGGACAAAATGAGGAAAAATGGGGGAGGACACGGAGAGTCTGAGTGGAGCAGAGTGGACTGGAAACAAACACCCGGGCTGTGCTGTTGAATCGCTCACGCTGTCAGCTCTGTGTTTTTAGATAATGATACCCCGCTTTTAATGGTGCATGAAATCTTTACTTCACAAATATAGCTTCTAAAAAATGCCCCCCCCTGTAGCCCATGATGTGTCTCTTGACGGCTGGCCAGAGGAATCATTCCAGTGGTGTCGAGTGAGATTTTACTCATAAGTTTAGAGGTGTCAGCCTGTCAGATATGTAGTTAAACCTGCCTCCCTCTGCTTTAAAGAGCTGCTAGCAGAGAGTTTTAGTGTCCCATAACGCAGTGCAGGCTTCCCTACCCCAGTGACGCTCACATTTCGATGTAAACACTCAATGTTTATGTATAAATGAAACATTTTATAGGTTAAAATGTTGTAAATTGATACTGACTTGGCACCAATGGCAGCTAAAGAATATGGATACATATCCAATTACCAGATGAACCAATAGGCCGAATAACGTGTTCTTCCTTGTTAACTGGTTACCAGATTGTTGTTTGTGTGTATACAGTGGCATAGCCAGTGCCAGCTTTACCCACAGTAGGTGCATTGTTTGGTAACACAGCGGTGTCTGATCACAACAGCCAATCAGATCAGCCCCTTTTGTTTCAGCGATGACCCGTAGGGCTACACCTTCCTCTGCAGCAGCCAATCAAAGCTGCTTTACCAGGGCCGAGAGGCGGGTCGACAACCTCCAGGTTAAAATGATTCGAGCTAATGGCAGCTCAGACGGGATGAGATGAATGCATAAGATATAGAGAGAAATAAGGGGAAGAGGAAGATGGAGGGTTCATGACATAAATGATTTGACAAACAAAAGTCAGCTTTTGTTTCAGACACAGGAAAAGTGACACCAGCATCAGTCACATCTATCTGTCAAAGTTTTATTTGGCTGGCTTTGCATAGCCTACGGTGTCGGAAAACTCTGTAATGACTGGAAAATGAATGTGCTCGACGTCTCCTCCCAGACACATTTGCAGACAGTAGTACTGCATTTCCTCGGATCTTGTAAAATACATCCAGTTTAGCAGTAATTGACAGTGTGCTAAATGACTCCCCCGGGCTGTGATTGTCCAATCATGGCGGAGTAACATTAACTAGGCTGGAGCTGCAGGCAGAGCGATTCTCAGCATTTAAAGAGTTTAGATGGGTTATTCTTTCCCTCTGCAAGAGTGAAAGCATTGGAACAGTGTGTGTGTGTGTGTGTGTGTGTGTGTGTCTGATGTAGAATAAGCCACAACATTTAGCTTATCCAGCTTACAAACGTATTACTTACAGTAGCAACCAGCATTACTCCAAGTCCAAGGAACATTTACTCTATTTTGGGGGCATTATCTCAGTCCTCCTTCTTAAAAACCTTTTTCTTTTGTCACATTAAAAGAGATACTGTTTGAAAAGACGATAAATTCAACATCTGTTTAGCTTATCCAAGTATGTGAGCTAAGAAGCTAAGCAGCGTTAGAATGAAATAACAGTCTGGTTTTACATTTTTCCTTATCATACTTCTTTGAGCGTAATACCATGTACTCTATGTGACCATAACATGCATATTTAAAATAGCTGTACAGGGTTCCTATTTTTATACCAGTCAACTGGGAACCATTAAGGTCAGACAGAGGACACAGTTTTAACCACTTCATGAAGCTAATGTTAGCTAGCTAGCTACAGCTGATTAAATCTGCTAGCGGCAATTGTCATATTAGAAAGCAAACTTAACACGGGTGCATTAGAAACTAAGCCCCGCAGAGAGTCCATTGACTGCTGCCCTTTGGGCCATTTTCAGATTTTCACATCATGAATCTATCTGGGAGAACTTGACCGTGAATATGTTTCATTTTGACCCGATAGTATATCGTGTTGTTCATCATAGAGTTGTCATTACAGAAAAGGGAAATGCCTCTGAAACAACTGTTAGAACACGGGAAAGATGAAGCATGAATACAATGTTCACGCATACATGAGTGAAATCAATATAAAAATCGAATTAATTACGTTTAAGCGTTTCCCACACTGAAAAAGCATGATATCAAACAAAACCACACTGCATCTATTCATTTTTTATTACCAAGAGCGTGATCAGAATGTTAGTCAGAGGTTTAGGTCAATGGTCTCCTCCGATTCCTGTCCACTCCCTCAGCTTTAAAGAATCCCTGCCATTCCCCCCACATCCCTCAGTAAGGAATTTCTGGCACGCCGTGAATGTGGGAAGTCCACAATTATGCAGGGATGCTCACACATGTGTCCGGTGTGGGTTTCTCCTGACCCCTAACAGCTGGTTTAGAAAACCGACGCGTCCCAAGTCAGCTGCTGTGGAACCATTATGAGATTACGCCTGCATGTAACTGCTCTTTAATCAGATCAGGGAGAACGCTGTGAGTGTGCTCTTTTTGTGGCATGTCGGCAACTTTTTCCCCTCCCTCCCTCCGCTGACTGACCGTACCACCCTTCCCATCTGTCCCGGTCCAGGCAGCTGTTGCATTCTGTCTTTTTTTTTGAATGACACATGCACACACACACACACACACACACACACACACACACACACACACACACACACACACACTCCAACCCCTCCCCACGAGGTATTTGTCACAACCTCTCTGGGGCAGTCTTGTAGTGGTGGTGGTGGTGGTGTTGTCGCGTAAACTGCTTTGTTGTATCAGCCAACCTAATGCCCACTTGACCTCTCGGCGGCCCCCTACAAGACTCGAGCCTCTGAGGTGTGGCGCTGAGTGTTGACATATTCTGACACACACGACCCAGTTACAGTCCTGACCTAAATGACGAACGGTCCTTGATGTAGTAGTTTCCATACGGAGGGAGGATGATGGACGTTTCTGGCATTTCCCCTCACATCCTTTGCCCTTTATTCTCACTGAGGGGTGTAGCCAGAGCAGCGGTGACTGCGTTTCACCACTTCCCATTTCACACGGGACCAGTGACCCAGGAGATATTGGGACTGGCGGTCGATAAGCAAAGGTTGATCTAGTTAATGGTGCGGTTTGTGTTATGGGATAGTTTAACTTCATTGAAAATACTGTTCACTTCACCTTTTGGAGTAAATTCTTCTTGGGAATTTAGGAGTTGGAAATGGACGCCGGTTTCTATGAATTCCTGAATTTAGACATCATGTATAAGGTAATAACAACCCTGTCAGCTGCAACTAATGGCTTGTTGATTATGTACAAAATGAGGATTGTCATGGAATTTCATATTCTTGTGTTTCCCACAGTTGATCGTGGCCTTAATGATTGTTGGGTATCGGTACTCGATACTTTTAAGGTATTGACCAAAATAACACAGCACCAATTATGAATCTTCTCCAGTCAAACAATATCTGAGTTAGATCCCTTTTGTACCAAAATCCAGAGTAAAATGTTATGAAAAGTATGTGTTATGGTTTCAGAATTATCAGTTCTGTAAGCCAAATTACAAATAGTCTATATTTACATTATCTGCTGGTTTGTATTTGCGATTATTTACATAATTGTTGTGTGTAAAAAAATGTCAGAAAATAGCTAAAAAATCCCGCTCAGAATATCCATGTTCCAGTCTTCAGATGTCTTGTATTATCCAACCAACCGTCCAAACCATATTTATAATGAAACAAGTAATTATCACATCAGGAAATCATTCCATTTGATAACCTGGAACCACCGAACGAGTGGAGCTTTTGCTTGTAGAATTACTGAAATGATTAATTATCAAAATATATTTACATTTGAATGTGTTGTCGATGACTTATCAATTAATCAAGCTTTAGTCTCCTACGCAAGCAGAGGAACGAAAGAAAATCTTAATAATTGTAGTTAATAGAGATATTTTATGATAATCATGAACAACATTGCCTCATATCTTTTCAAAACATCAGTAATTGTTCTCTCAGAATTACAGCCCCAAATAGTCCCCCATAAAACCAGTTATTATATCTTAATGACATTATTTATTAACTGGAAAATAATAAGTAAACAAAGCTGTGACTTCTAGATAATGGGCTGAAAACATTATGAGAAACTGTAGTGTATAATCTATATTTACGCCGGTGCACTTTCAACCTTTATGATTTATTCTGGGGTAAACTGCGAAACACTGCTATGCATCTGCACACACAGATGTGTACGCTGCCCAGTAACACCATAATCTAATACCATTGGCCACTTACTGGCTCCACTAGATCGACAGCAGGAAAGGAAACACTGTGATGTGTATTTGATGTCATGTGTAAGCCTCTCCTGCTCTGTAAGGGTTCTCCCCATCCATCTCAAGTGTCCTACCTGATGCTAAGCAGCTTCCCGGGGTGCATAAATGCAGTGCAGGCATATTATAACAACCGCCCCTCCTACATATCGAGGATTACCTCCAGGAACCTGCCTCTCTAGAAGACAGGCAGATTAGCGGCTCACCTAATGCTGCATGGGGTTCTCACTGCCACTACATCCACACAAGTGTGCTGCTGTGCTCTGAAATCACACAGATAGCCACGTTCCTGCTTGGAAATGTTTGCGCCAGCTTTTCCGTGCGGACGCAAAGACAACACCAGAGTGGGCGGTTTTGGTTGTCTGCTGGATTGGAATATCTGCCCTCAGGAATCTCTGGATTAGCCTCAGCTGCTGTTTCTCTGCCCACAGAGGACCGGGTTCCCTTCAGCACATCGGCCCGTCAGTCTATCATTAGAGAATGGTAGCGGGGAAATACGTCTCCACGTCAGAAAACAAAGCCACATCGGCAGCAATTTATGGATTTTTCTTGTAAAAGTTGCGGAAGAATCCTCAGGCATGACTTGCTGGTCAACCAATCACAAGTGGCGGTACGCCCAGACAGGCTCCGCCCTCATCCAGTTGACAGGTACAATGCTGCAAGTGGTGGGTGTGCAAGTGGGAGGCAATCCTAGATCTACCTTGATGCGATCACCCTCCTCTCCTTTTTACACTCTTCCTGCCCATCCCCCCGGGTGGAATTTATTTTCTCTGGTTCCACTTTCTAAAATGCAGGTTACCCTTGGCAACCATTTCTTTTTTTAACATGTAAAAAAATGGGGACACAAAAACGTTTTTGTTATATTTGTTGCATTAGTGATATTTGAGAACCAGAAGCAGACAGCTTGTGACAAGTGTGCACTGGCATCTGTTTCAGAGACGGTGATAAACACATTAAACGACTCTGCAAATTGGTTCAACTGACAAAGAACCAGATGAACCTGAAATGAAAAGCCTATCAAGTGTCTGCGAAGTATCCTGGCATCTTTTGAGCTCGATGTAGTGCAAACATGTACAACACACACATGACATGTGACATATTTTCTTTTTCTCCATAGTATCTTAATTACTCAAAATACAAGGTGACGAAAAATGGCAACCATATTTTCAACCAAAAGCTGGTGCCTGGTTGTCAACCTGGCAACCATTTTTAAAAGTTGGATTTTTTAGAAGAATAGTCACCCGCTTTTCTCTGTTTTATTTGATAGTAAATTAAATAGTTTTTAGGTTTGGGACTGTAAATGTGTCTCCTTTTTTTCTGGGAACTTGTCACTAACGATCATTTTCAGTATAGATTAATCTGCTTATTTCCCGATTAGTCATTTGGTCTATTAAATGTAAAAAAAAAAATGGTATTAAAAATGTCTTTAAACCGATAGCGATTTCCTCAAAAATTCCAGAACCTGAAGTTGTTCTCTTGTCTTTCATACGAGACAAAAAAAAAAGCAAATGCTCTAATTTGTCATCACTAACCTTCAAAAATGACTTCAACACTTGATCAGTTATCTAAACCGTCCTCTCCTCATTCCTCCATTGAACCACCAGGAAGTACAAGTTTTCTTTCTTCACATTGTTTTAAAATTAAATTTAAAAAAATGCTGAAAATACAGATGAAGGCAAAACAAAGGAGAAGAATGCTAAAAGAAAAACAAACAGAAGTGAAGAGATTGGACATGAGTGTCATTACCATCTCCATCTTTCATTCCTCCTCTGTTTGTATGTCCACCTGTCATTTCCCAGCCTCTCCCCCTCTAACTGTGTTTTCCTAACTCTTGCTTGCTTTCCCTCCCTCCCTCTCTGACTGTCTCTTTGACTCTCTCTCCCCCTCTCTCTCTCTCTCTCTCACACAAACACACACTTTTTTTCTCAGCCTATTTACGCCGGCATGACTCGACCAATTTTCTCACATTTTTGTAGTTTCTCTTTTCTGCTTCTTTGCTTTTTTTTTTCCACTCAGCATGCATCCAAAAAACACACCTCTTCCAGTGTGTGTGACCTGGCTGCTCTATATTTAGCTGCTGTGCCACTTTTTTTCCGGTCCCAGAGCAACACAAAAGCACAGGGAAGGGATGTGTCTGTGTGGTTAACAGTACCTTTTGTGTTTGGTAGAAGAGATAATCCATCCCTTAAAATACTTGGATGTACTGTACACTTCTAATGTCACCCTATTCATAGAAATATGTCATCATGTATGGTCAGATATTTCAACCCGTTCTAACTCGAGTACCCAGTTTGGTTGGTGCTCCTCGGTGTTTGACAGCAACGCACCGTTGGCGTTTGTATGCAACGCACCCACCATGCAAGGCGGGTTGGAGACCACTGTTTGTTTCCAGAGTGAAACTAAAAGTAAAAGTTTACATTTTGTCTCGTCAGTTGTTAGTCACGTGAGTCCTTAGTGTCGTTAGTCAAGTCAGCCATGCTCTTTTCATAAACCTATGAAATACGGAATTTTATTTTGAAAAGACACTATGCATGTAAGGAGCGTATATTAACACGCCGTCGCTGTGACGTTCAAAATTGACGTTAGAGGGGTTCGAAGAGCGTCGTAGTTTGAACCTTAACTGGCCAGGCTTTGTTATTTGACGCTTTGGTGTGAGAATATTTTGGATATTTCCAGATTCACTGCCATTCCAAGCAGAGAATGTTTCAGGGATCTAGTCAATGAACCGTGTAATCATCAGGTGATTATAGCAAGTGATCCGGTGTAGAGAAGCGATTATGCATCAACAGTCAATCACACAGGATGAACTCATGCTCATCGTCACCACAAAAGAGGCACCGATGCCAGTTTCACTAACTGTTGCATTAGCAATCCAGAATGCATTTTGCTGAGCGCAACAGCTTTTCACGAGCTTGTCGAAATACTTTTTGGAAGATGTGGGGGTTCACTAACTGAAGTAGAAGTTGATGAAGGAACGTTCACATTTGAATCTGTAAAAGAGGAGGAAAAAAAAAAATGTGTCTGGAAGGAGGGAAAGGTTTTGTGGGTTTAAAGAGTGCATCTGTGTTTTGTGGTGTTTACAACAGACGGAGAGTATCTGGGCAGACCGTAATCTTGTGACCATTAAATTTGACTGTACAGTAGCGAATTCACACAGAAGCTACAAAGCGCTCACTGTGAGCTCTCTCTACATCTACACACACTCTCTCTACATCTACACACACACACACACACACACACACACGCGCAGTGGTTTTCTGCTTGTCATTTTGTCAACATCAAATTAGGTTTTTCATTGACCTTTGATTATCCTGCTGTCTGATGGCATCCAGCCAATCAGACAACATGTTTGTGTGAAACATCAAAGATCGTCGTTGCTTTAGAAGATGAATCATTTCACGGTGAAAATATGCTGACTTGATCTATTTGTGTGCGCATGTTTCCTTTCACGCTCAGTATGCACACCTCTCTAGAATTTTTTTCTTAACACAACGGATATTTCTACTGTAAATAATGAGTACTTATATTGCAAAGTTTTGTAAGCAGTTCCTACTAATGTAGTTTTGTCCCCAGTAATATTTTGTGCACCGCAGAGCTGCAACATTTTAGATAAGCTAAGAAGAAAGAAACTTTATTGTCATCAATCTTTCTAGAGTGCAGTTCGGTGTTTAGAGTGACGACATTGTGCTTCTCTTTTCGTCCCTGGTGCAAAACAAAAAGAGAGTGATGCAATATACAGCGTTAGTGAAGCAAACATTCAGACTACACGTAAGGTGCAAGGTACAACAACAAGACACTTAACGGTTAGTTAAAGATACAAAACTGAAAGATGACAGGACAGCTATACCAGTGTAATTGAAGAATACTAAAATATAAATACAAATGAGAATATACAAGGAGGTTTGAAGATTAATTTATTAGTCGATTACGAGAGATATAATCTGCAAAATAATCGTTTTTCAAATTTCCACACATTCTCGGGTTTGAGCCCATTTGCCTGTTATCCTAAATACAGTCGGATGCATTGCTACACAATAAGCAATGCATCTATAGGGACTTTCGGACTAATCTTGTATGTGAGGAGTCCTTGGCTGAAAAACAACTGAGAACATCTAACTTATAGGATTTGTTTGAAAACCATAACACTAATTGTCAATTCATTTTTTTAATCATTTGTCAAGCAAAACTTATATACTAGTTGCGTCTTCTCAAATGTGAGTATCACTATAATGTGACCTTTTTTCACAATTTCTTGACATTTCATCGACTAATGATTATACAAAGAAAAATCAATACACTCTTCTATAGTGGAACTAAATATTAGTTGTAGCCTCAGTTGACTCCCCTGCTCTCTCCATAGAGAGCGATGTCTGGTCCATGTGTAGCTCCCACAAATGGAGGCAGAGCAAAAATCTCTCGGCCTCCTCTCATGCATCATCTATAAAGAACTACAGGCTCACTCTCCACAGGAGCGCAGTGGGAAATGTAGTTGATCATGATAATTTGTTGTTTTTGTTGCACCCTAAGGGAAGTCGGGAGATAAATGAGAGGAGGAAAGAGCGGTAAAAATAGAGACAAGTCCTGATTCACATCCATCTCCTCCGGTGGCGGAAAAAGAATTAGCATCTCATTAGCATACCGTTATAAACATGACGCCATGCAGAGACTGGAGTACAATTTACTACGAGTGAAAATGGTGTGTGTGTGTGTGTGTGTGTGTGTGTGTGTGTGTGTGTGTGTGTGTGTGTGTGTGTGTGTGTGTGTGTGTGTGTGTGTGTGTGTGTGTGTGTGTGTGTGTGTGTGTGTGTGTGTGTGTGTGTGTGTGTGTGTGTGTGTGTGTGTGTCATGTCATAATAATAAAGGCCAACAGATAGATCACTACTTCTCTTTGACATTGTACTCATGATGTAATACATTTTAACAATTTGTATGTATTTATTCTTATTATGCACAACCACACTATAGAGCACATTTCCCACTGGACAAAAAACCCACTAACATCTGGCTTTTGTCTTTAGTGAGAAACGTAACAATCTGCGTCAATTCCCCGAACAAATGACTCTGCAGCAGTCGGTTAGTAGACGGGTATTTATCGGGTCAAGCTCCAATCAGCAGTGATTGAAGCATGACCCCTTTCTGGTGCTATATTATGTGACACACATTTAAGTGAATATTTAATAAATAAAATCAAGAGGGATTTGGATAATTATTATAATTATCATAATGTATAAATGTACAAATGAAGCAATTAATATCCTGTCCTTAAAGCTACCAGACTCCAGTCAGAAAACAGCAGTTTCACCTCGCTGATCGTTGTTAGGCTATATGTAAAACACGCTTAATTCAAAGTAAAATCCCACAATACGGTCTTTGGAAGTCTTTTCAGTGTTCCAGCATCACCAAACTCTGTTTTGATAGGTTTAAAAGAGTGACTGAATAAGTAACAGATATATGATTTAAAAAAAAAAAAAAAAAAAAAGAAGTTACCACCGTAACATTTTCACTGTTTAATAACCCTGTTTCTCGACACGTTTGTGATGTTGAACGTAACACACCAGGGAAAAAAACATTAAACCATTCTCTTCTACTGGCGATAAGAAAGGAGTCTGTCGCCTATCTTAGCGTATTTAAAAATCCTGCGTATACCTGATTATATTGGTGGAAAAAATGGTTTAAACTACGTAGACTTTACATTGTCTTCTCTTTCTCTCTCTCCCGTTTATTTATTCGTATTTCTGAAGGAGTCGTCTGACTAGTTTTTAAGCACACACATTCACTAGTGTGTGTTTGACATATTTTGACACAATATACCTAAAAGAGGTCATTTTATTTTATATTCTGTTGAATCAAAAGTCATTGTCAAAGAAAACCGAGTAGGAATCCTGCTATAAGGTTGAGGATAATAAGGAAGAACGTCAGCAGGACGCAGAATGTCAAAAACAGACCGAAAGAAGGAAAAAGAGACACTTAAAATGTCCTTTTAAAAAAAAAGAGTAATATGTCTTGTCTGGGTCATCAGTCACACAAACCAGACCTCTGCTCGGTCTGAAGGACAAAATCGGGGCCACGCTCTGTCCACCGGTGTGTGTATTGAAGTTGAGATGTGAGTTTAATCACTTAAGGGAATTGCGTGTCTATAAATAGGAGTTGTTTTTGAACAGGTTTTCACTTATTGAATACCTCCTGACAGCCATTCATTCACTTGTGACAGAAAATAGGCGGCACATGGGAGAGATCTTTGCCATCATCACGCCCATGAGGCTCAGCTTGACGTTTATACGGTGACAATTAATAGTTCAGTTTATTGCTGTGGGGTTTTTTTCTGCTTTAATTCCCATGCTAAATATTCTGCTCTACCTCCATTTATTCCAGACGAACCAGTATGTAAAACACATCAGTCCTTGTGTGCAGTGCCAGAGGACTTTTTTTTTTTTCCCAAGCAGGAGCTACAGTTATTAGAGAGTCAGTGTTGAAGCTTTTATGAAGCAACTTGAGGCTCAGACACTATGGTGTGATTCATCACTGAATACGATCAAGTAGTGGCAGATATTGATTTATCTGTAAATGTCAGAGATAAGTAGTCTAAGAGAAGAAATAACACAGTCGAAGCTGGTAAACTAACTATATTTATATTAATTTCATTCAGCTTCTGGGCCTCTCTAATAGTGCCATTAAGAAAACACCCGGACTGCGGTTTGTACAGAAAGTGGAGGAACATTTTGAAAGCGGATAAATCTCAATTTCTAGATTAAAAACATGAAGTTATTTGTAGCCATGCTAGCGACAGCTTTACAATTAAGAACGCAATAACTGCAGGAATTTGGATTCATTTTCAGCAGATTATTGATTGTGAATATTGTATCAGAGATGAGTTTTCCTGTTATTCTCAGGAACTTTTAATAAAACTCCTACTGTATCGGGTATTATGTTGTTTTTTTAACAATCATACATACTTAATAGCCTTTTTTGGAGGCAAACTCTTTGTTTTGTTCTCGCTGACCTTTTGCCGTTATTCTATAAGCTCTTTGGTTGTTTTAACTGCGTACTTCTCTACGTGGCTGTTTAGCAGAGAGAGAAGGCTCTATGAATACAGCTTTGTTTTCAGGTCTTTACTTTGCCAGTGAGAAAGTTTATATCTTAAATAACAATCAAAATTTAACAACAACTCCATTCAGGGTTCTTAACAGAAAATGAAGTCCTGAAAAATAGGCAAACTGCATATTCAACTTTACTTTTTTCAGACAGCTATTGGATGGATTGAAGTAAATCAGAAGTGTATCGTGCTATTCAGCAAATGTTGGCATGCCGACACAGTAAACTAAGTTGTTAAACATGGTAAATATTACATACATTAAACAGAGTTAGCAGGGCTCAACGACAAGGCTCGCCCGCCTTCCCCGGGCAAATAAAAGGCCATGTCCGGCAAGTGAAGGGGCAAACGGTAAAAAATATATACACGTTTTTTTGGTGGAGCTGATGATGGAAGTAGTTAAGGATTGAGCCCTGTTATTCATTGCATTGTTGTTGTTTTACCACTGTAAAGCACTTTGGTCATCGTTTGTCGTTTGTTGTACAAGCTCGCATTTCAATTAGTTTGGTGGCGTTAGAGGATGATGGAGGGTCCAACTTTGTAAACTGCACGGCTGAGAGCAAGGCGTCCAGAACATTACACTTAACTAACGTGTTTTTATTATTTTATAATCACTAATAAATACAACTATTTGTATAATTATCTATTAATGTTGCGTCACCTCATTTCACCTCTCTTCCAGCGAGATTTACAACAGCTCTTTGTTTCCCCTGAACTTCCCCCCAGTTTGGCCTCACTTTGTCTCACCACTAGTGTTTCTCTGCCCACAGCCGCTGTGCTTCCTCATGAGTGTGTGTGTGTGTGTGTGTGTGTGTGTGTGTGTGTGTGTGTGTGTGTGTGTGTGTGTGTGTGTGTGTGTGTGTGTGTGTGTGTGTGTGTGTGTGTGTGTGTGTGTGTGTGTGTGTGTGTGTGTGTGTGTGTGTGTGGGAGGGTGTTTGGGTGTGTGAGTGAAACTTACTGACTTTTTCCTCATGATGCATGCATTTCGAAATCGGGCTCAATCCCCTGTGTTTAAAAAAAAATCTGCAGATCTCCAGATTACAAGTGGACAAAATCTGCTCCGTCCCAAATAATCTGCCCTCAAGGAGAAAAAGATTTGCTTGTTTTTATTCTTCCATTAAAACCACATTGTCTCCCTCTTTCCTTCTCTGCAGGTTTTAAGCGATATGAGGAGATGAGGGCAATGGAGGTGCTTCCCATCCTCAAAGAAAAAGTTGCCTTTTTGTCAGGTAAGATTATGTGTGTGTGTGAATACGAGTGTGTGTGTGTGTGTGTGTGTGTGTGTGTGTGGTCTCACAAACCTACCAACTTGTTTGATCATGTTGGACGAGGCTAATGGAACATGAAGTAGGGTATTTAGTTTGCAAGTACACTGTACATATTCTCTCACAGATTCTTTGTCTAGCTCGCTCTCATCTCTCTCTCTCATGATAACAAGCTGTTTCTGTAAAAACTCTCGGGGGTCAGACTGAGGCCCAGACACTTGACCCTTGACCCTCCTTCACACTCAGACTACAGATGAAGCACACACAGACATCCACTGTTTAGTCAGTATCAGCAGAAATACAGAAGAGTAAGCTACAGCTGTGTTTTTGCCCCCTGTAAGGGGAGCTCAGCAATGTCTGTCACACACACACACACACACACACACACACACACACACACACACACACACACACACACACACACACACACACACACACACACACACACACACTTGAGTCATGCCAGGGAAAACTCACAGGAGGCCGAACAGGAGATACGGACTGCCAAGAACATCCAGCAGGATTATTTGTACAACATACAAAAACATTATTCAGCTTGTGTGTGTGTATGTGGATATGTGTATTATCCTCACATGTATCTATGTGCATGCTAATGGAAAAACTCTCAGCAGTATCAAATGTAAATATGCGTTAATTAGTGTGTGTGTGTCATGTGCACACTTCTCTTTGGTCCACTTGTGTGTGCAGCGAAGGTCACACGCAGAGACACAATGATGAGGACAATGACTCAGACAAACATACAGAAATTGATAGAGGGAGAGAAAAGAGCGGCGTTGCCATGGGGATGACTTACTCTCAGCTACCGCATCCCATAGTAGTCGCTAGCGGAGTAATTGGCTTTGAAACAAGGGGAGGGAGGGAGGGAGGTAAAGGAGGGAGCGCTAGTGAAAAGGAGGGTAAATGAGCTAAGCCTATTATCCCGAATCTGGCTCCTTAATAATTCGGCCATGTCCGACCTCGCTCATGTTCGCCTGTTTGCCACGTGAGCCTTTGATTTTTTTTATTTTTTTTTTCTGCTCTGAGCAGCCGAGGTCAACCCGACTGAACTCACTCATTTGTGGGCTGAGCGCAGTCGGCCTTGTGTTTACATGTTCCCACGTGAGCAGGGCGGCTCTCTGCTTCTGCAGCTAGTCAGGAACTACAAGAAAAAATATATTATTGTGCCAGATATTCATAATTCAGTGTCATGACTCCATACTGCAGAGAGCGAGTGTTCCCAAACTACCAATTAAAATGAAAGAATAAAACTCAAAAGGTTCGATTCAGGCCACGAAGCTGGCAGAAATACTGTAAACACACAAAACTGTGTAGATGCATACTTTGCATTAATACAGGAACCGTGCATTTAGCTTGCATGGGTTTGCTTGTATGCTTCTTCAGTCCAGATGAAATGTCTCTACAATTATTAGATGGATTGCCCTGACATTTTGAACAAACGTTCATTATCTCTAACGGACGATTCCTACTGACTTAGGTGCCTTCCATATAGCACCACCAACAGGACAAAGTTCTCTCTTATCTTAACATCTACTTGATGTATTTACACACAATTGTGTTCAGGCATTCATGGTCCCCAGACGATGTATCCTACTGGCTTTGGAGACCCCTAACCTTTCCTCTAGAGCCACCAGGAGTTTGCCATTTTTGCTTTTGAGTGAAACAAGTAGCAAGTATTAATTCAGATAAATTATAAATCTGTTACCAAAGGCGTTTTTTAATTTAGTAGACTCAGCATCTCCTATTTGTTTAGCTGATCACTCATTTAATGGATTAGCTAACTTGTTTATATGAACTCTTGTACCCCAGTCAGATTTCTGCAGATTTAGTTACACAAATATAACATTTATTTTTCATTATTTTTAAACACAGATCACCTGGTATCAGGCTTAGTTGAGGCTGGTGATAGAAACATCACCAGTCTGTTGGCCTATTAGTTCAATATATTAGTAACTTATGGTAACGTTAAATGACGACCACTTAGTCAGAGCTATATAACAGTCTCACTGCTTCCTAAGAAATCCCTTCCCGTCCTGAGCGCGAATTTAGAGCAACATGGCCACCGTGTGAATATGGTGACTTAGCTCTACAACAGCAGATCATAAGCACAGAATAATGTACGTTGCTTTCACAAAAACAAATTTAGCATATCAAAGTTTTTTTTTAGGTAAATAGTGAAAAGTCCGTTTTCAATAGCAGTTTTTATTGTGAAGCAACAATGCCTATAAAACCTACAGTATGTGTTTTGTCTTCTGCATGTTCCTACTATAACCTGACTCCATGTATGTGTGTGTGTGTGTGTGTGTGTGTGTGTGTGTGTGTGTGTGTGTGTGTGTGTGTGTGTGTGTGTGTGTGTGTGTGTGTGTGTGTGTGTGTGTGTGTGTGTGTGTGTGTGTGTGTGTGTGTGTGTGTGTTGCCTCAGGTGGAAGAGACAGACGCGGTGGTCCGGTGTTGACGTTTCCATCACGCAGCAACCACGATAGAATACGAACGGACGACCTGCGGAGACTGATCGCCTACCTCGCCGGCATCCCCAGGTTACACATTCATTCCATTTGTTCTGTGGTGTGTGTGTGAGTACAGTATCTGTGTGTGTGTCAGTGTTGTTATTTTTTATAAAGACAAGGAGCAGCAACACCCGGAGCAGTTGGATGAGTCTCTGTATTGTCAAACACGTGATAGAGCCGGGATGAGCATGTGAGGGAGGATCGAGAGAAGAGAAATAATTCAAGAGCAGTTTTGAGCTCGCTGCAGCTTCTTCTCTGCCAGAAATCAGTTCTAGAAACACAGTGAGACGCTGAGAGGGAAAGCCTGAGCTTAGAGGGGGATGAATAACAGAAAACAAATGATGGAGGGAGGGAGCGATCATCAGAGAGACAGGGAGAGCTGTTGAGAGGGAGAAAGAGAGAGAGAGAGAGAGAGGGGGGATTAAAAAATGACAGACGGAGAGCGCATGCGTGAGGAGGTGTGTGAGAGAGGGAGCGAGCGGGCGAGCGAGTGCGTGTGTGCGAAAGCAAAACAAAGTGTCGCAGTAGCCGAGGCGGTGCAGCAGCAGCAGCAGCAGCAGTCGTAGTAACTGTGGACGAGTAGCTCCTCACCTCGCAGGTAAAACGCCTCTCCTCTCCGGCTCTCTGTTTACGTTTCATTTCTCTTTAATCTGCAACTCCATCTCCTCCCTCCATCCGTGTTAATCCATCCATCCTCTCTCTCCGTCTACTCTCCTCTCAATTAAAGTCCCAGCGTTATCTCACTGTGGTTAAAAACGCAACTAAATTCACTGTACATTATATATTCATGTTTTGTCCTCAAGGCATTCGTAACCACACCACCATCATCATGTCATGTTTTGCATATTTTTGTGAGCTCTCCCAACTGTGTGGTTGGTTTTTGTTTTGGTGACCAAAGGTGTTTCTATTTTGGGAAAGGCAACATCTGCACACTGGCTTTCTACTGACAGGCTGTTAGAGAGGGAAAGGGAGAGGTTTGGAAAAGGACGCAGGAATTTACGGATCTATAGTGTTAAAATGATATTTGTTATGGAAGTCTAAAGAAACGAAGGATGGGGGATGTTGTCTAAATGCACAAAAAGACCAAAAAGGATAAAACGTAGTCCAGATTTACTAAATATAATAAGTCGTTATAAGATGAACATTGCAGAAAAAGTAAAAAAAATAAATAGTAGAAGTCATTTTTTGTAAGATGTTGCATAATTAGCAGATTTTAGTTCCAGGTGTTTAGATGTAGTTTGTGTGTGTGTGTGTGTGTGTGTGTGCGTGTGTAAGATTATGTGATGATAACATCGGCCAGAACAGAGCGCCACGGGGAGATGAGGTTGCTGATGCACAAATGTGCTGATATGTATTTTTTTATATTCCTGCACACATTTGTGAGTCATTCGTCGCAGGTTTCTGTGTGGGTGTGTGTGTGCGTGTGCGTGGGTGGGATGTGTTTTGCTGCGTAGGCGTCTCACAGTATAGAAAATGCGTCACCTGGCTGTTTGTTTTTATTCTCATTTCTTTTCTCTTTTTTTCCCCCCCTCTTTCAATCCTTTTTTTCCCCTCTTCATCCCTCTCTCATCCTTTTCCCACGCCTGTCATCTGTCTCCTCTCTCCCTCTCTCTCTGGATTAAACTCCCTCCAATCTCACACTGCCCCTCCCTCACAACCTCCCTCCCTCTCTTCTCTTTTAATTCCTCCCACTCTCGCCGACCTCCATCCATCCCAGCGAGGAGGTGTGTAAACATGGCTTCACGGTCATCGTTGATATGCGCGGCTCCAAGTGGGACAGCATCAAGCCTCTGCTGAAGATCCTGCAGGAGTCGTTCCCGTCCTGCATCCACGTCGCCCTCATCATCAAACCAGACAACTTCTGGCAGAAGCAGAGGACCAACTTCGGCAGCTCCAAGTTCGAGTTTGAGGTAGGATGGGGAAAAGCCTTCAGATTCTTAACAATAACAGATTATTTTAAACGTCATTTCCTGCTCTCTGGCCGCTCACTTAGTTAACTGCCTTCATATGAGGCTGCGTACTTGTTCTTTTAACTGTTAAAAAGATAGAACCACCACTTTAATATATAATGTATAAATAAAAAATGCTTAGAGTACGTTTTGTTTAGGATCTATATCAGAGCTCGGCAATATAGCGATATAATAGTGTTTCTGTATGTGAGAATAGATATCGTCTTAGATTTTTGATATCATAACATCATAATATGGCATAAAAGATTGTGATATTTCATGGTCGTATTGCCCAGAGTTTAAACCAGTGGAGAATAAACTGCTGCCGTTATGATGTGAGGCTTTATATTCAAAGCCCACTTGCTACCCATGACTGCGATCCTTTTATTATGTAATTATATGCTGCTCCAGTGAGGGTAGACTTGGCAATATGACATTTTTAGCACGCTGTAATGACATTTGGAAGCTCCCTGATATAGTGAAATCAAGTGCCTGAATTCTATATTTGCCGTTTTGAGGTAATGAGTTATAAAACTGGAAAAGAAACCCCCCCCCCTTAAATTGCTGTCAGCTGAGTTGTCATAACGACCGCTGTAGCCAGCTGAGCTGCTCATTGTCAGCACATTTCATTATGTTCGTCTCCCCTGTGCTGTGGATGCGTTCATCACCAGCCAGAGGAGGAATTTTCATCACATTCAAACGGGCACACAGCAGCGGATCATGAGTGTTTGTGATGCTGTGAACACACTTTTTTTTTTTTTCACAGCTAATTTAACGATATCTTCAAAACAACAGGCTCATTTTTTTTTTATGCTCTGACCTTTCATAGTTGAACGGACACCAAGATATGCATGTGCGCATACGAGCCAATCAATGATCTGATGTTTGATGCCTCCGCCTGATTTGAAGCCTGTTTTAGTAAATGCCCTCTAATGAGGACCAGACAATTTCTCGCCCTTCTGTTTGATCTTGTCATTAAAGAAGCTTGCTTAGTATGCTAATGATTAGCTTCTCTCATAGCAGAGAGACATGGGTTGTTATAAAAAAGACGACTATATGCAGTAACGTAGGTGGAGCTCTGTTTTTTGGTACAATGTGTTCTTGTTGTGTTTCTGATACGTTGCCGTTAGCCTTCTGACTGAATCAGTTGAGTGGATGCACTTGTGTGGAAACAGCTCTTGATTTTTCACATGCCGATACACACACACACACACACACACACACACACACACACACACACACACACACACACACACACACACACACACACACACACACACACACACACACACACACACACACACACACAGGTCCTCTGTAGTCCGATGACACCATATTGATTGTGTGAGAGGAATTATAGCCAAAGGGCAGGTTAGTTATCCACATGCTGCCGTGCCTTTCCACACAGGCATTGATTGGACGCACATTTGCATTTGTGTTCTACATTTGTGTATCGCAACCTCGTACTCTACGATTGTTTTTAAAGATTTCTAAAGGTTGTATGAGGAGAAAGTTTTCGCCCTGTGTGTGTTTTTTTTTTAAAGCACGTTTGATGCAGCGCTGTTGCTAGGACTACAGTTGCAGTGAATGTGTGCAAAATTAAAACTGCTCTGCTGCGTCCAGCATTCACGCCACATTACTGAGTGTTACTGTAGCAAGTGTGTGTTTTGTCTCTTAAGTGTGTATCGAGGGTTTTCTCCTGGCTTGGTAAAATGAAAACCCCGATGTTGGGACATTTTTCTCTCCGTCCTTTTTTCCATCTCCCGTGTTGTGGAATTGAGACGGGAATAAAAGAACACATCAGAGCAGAAGCGCAGAGAGCCGACTGCAAGCTCGATTTTTGATTGTTGATAAATTGCTCCATGGGTCTGTGGGAGAAAAACGGTACCCAATATCCCTGACCGATTCTCCCGCTCACCATTCAGCAGAGTACAAATCAATTAACTTCAACAACAATAGGGAACAAAGCCATATCAGGATTGTCCCCCTGTTTAGAGCCGCTGTGCTTTCTAACCCAAGGACAACAGTGTGTCTCTGCACTGTTTGGCTCACACAAAGCTATCTAGCTGTCGTTCTGTCTCCATCCATCTCTGGCCATGTGTGTGGGGGTGTTGTGCGGAGGTGGCTCAGCAGAAACACAGAGGCACAGAAAACCAAACAGGGAGACATTTCCTTACTGTATCTCTGAAACTGATATTGTAATATGCAATTGTTGCGCTGAGGGGATTTTGAATTCACGTCACTTTAGAAAACGAAGGACAAATAAAGAGCGTGCCATGGTGTTTTGAGTGTCACACTGTGAGTTTAGAAGTCACAAAAGACAACATGTCATGTGTGCAAAAGCTTTTTGGTCTGTGATAGACTTGGATGCTACAAAAACTGGGTTTTTGGTGGCTCAATTTCATAGTGTTCTATGGTATTGTGAAGCTGCAGTGTGCTGAATGGCAGAATGAAAATGATAAAACATGTTTAAATCATGCCATTGATGTTTTAAATTATAATTACATGGCTTTCTCTAAAAATCACATCCCAGCAGCTCTGCTGTCAGTGAAAAATACCGTGTTGTTAGGTTTTTGGAACTAGGATCTGGCCAAGTCTTCTCTAATACCCTTGAACATAAAAATGAACAAGTATAAACAGGTTTATTGGGAGTATTTACATACATGCATCGATCGGTGCTGGAGCCAATAAAATGCTATCACTGCTGCAGAGTAATTTGTCCTGAATGAATGCTGATTGACATCTCTCACACTAAATACAAAAGCCAGATGTTAGCAGCTTTTAGTGGGCTTTTTTTCTCCAGCGGGAAAAAGGGGGCTTAAATAAAAAAAATCTTCAACACAAGAAGGCTTTACAGAAATGCATTGAGAAGAGCGGAGAGATTAGAGGCGTTTTGCACTCAATTGACTGAAATTAACCTTAATCTAGCTAAACCCCTTTTAATCCCCCTGTCTCGACTACTTTTCCTCCACCTCTGCTCTCTAGACCACCATGGTGTCACTAGAGGGCCTCACGAAGGTCGTCGACCCCTCCCAACTGACGTCGGACTTCGACGGCAGCCTGGACTACAACCATGAAGAGTGGATAGAGGTGAGATCGGCCCACACATCCTGTCTGGCTGATCCCAAAAAAACTATCTTGAAATCCCTAAACCCCCCCCCCAATGACATTCAGATACAGAAATGCTGTTCTCATCATCAGTAGTGTGTAGTTTAAACACTTTTTTTTTTTCATTTTCAAGGTGCGTGTGGCGTTTGAGGAGTTCTCTGGTCACGCCACCCAGATGTTGTCTCGACTAGAGGAGATGCAAGAAACCGTGTCGAGGAAAGACTTTCCCCAAGATCTGGAAGGAGCCAGGCGGATGATAGAAGAACACGCCACGCTGAAGAAGAAGGTCATAAAAGCCCCGATAGAGGAGCTGGACACTGAGGGACAGAGGTAAGCGTACAGAAATACTAAAGTTGCGGCTTTTCTTTTTTTGCTTGATTTATGACTGAACATCAGGGCAAAAGCTGGAAAGCATCACCTTCCAAATGTTTTCCTATTTGCTTGGTTGTTATCCCCATATTAAAACTTTATTGTTTCTTTGATGACGGCCTTTTAACCTCGCTTGAGTTAAGTTGCTCGGAGCAACTATAAACACCTAAAAATACATCAGCATGTTTTGTTTTATTGTATTTTTGTTTGAGTTTACAAGAATCCAACTCCAGTTTTTTTTAGTGTGTCTTGCTTCTGTAGTGAAATCTATCTGTGCTAATCAAGTGTTTCTCATACAACATATTTCACACAAATACAAAGCTTTGTTCAGCAATTAAATCAAATCATGAGCATGAGTAATGCAGCCTTGACATTTTGACACATATTAAATCCATCTCCAGGTTGCTCCAGAGAATCCAGAGCAGCGAGTCCTTCTCCAATCGTAACGGCAGCAGCGGCGGCAGCAGCAGTAGCAGCGGTGGGATGTGTAACGCCGACACCCAGGGCCTGGTGCCGCGGATCACCCAGCTGCTGGACAAACTGCACTCCACCCGGCAGCACCTCCACCAGGCCTGGCACGTCCGCAAGCTCCAGCTGGATCAGTGCTTCCAGCTCCGCCTGTTCGAGCAGGACGCAGAGAAGGTCGGTGGATGTTGGGAGTCGGGGTGTCATTCAGCATGAGCAGTGATGTAGCGGTAATCTATAACCACAGTTGGTGATCACTGTAGGGCAGACAACCAACTGCCAATAACAACAAAATCTTAATTACACCCACTGAGAAGCATTGATTTATGCTGTGTGTGCAGAGCTCATGAATCCATGCTCTTTTTTTATTTTGCCACTTAAACAGTGGTTCATACTTTACCCCAGAAATACAACAGAAGTAAAAAAAAAAACCAAACAGGTCTTTGCTGTGCACCACATCTCAGGATGAGAGACTGGAAGATGGAGGAGAGCTTATTCAGGTACAAAGCCACCTGCTCTGGCTGCCACCCATACGGCTCAGGCGATGACAGCTGCAGCACAAAATAGAAAGAGACGGGAGGAGAGGAAAAAATTCAGAGAGCCATGTTTGAGTGAGAAGAATAAGATAGCAGGTTGCAGCAACAGAGAGAGCTGCAGTCTTGGATACACTGCAGTCGTAGGAGCTTGTTGCTAGGACACCATAGGCCACAAGTTTGTTCTCTAGGAGAGCCTGAGAGGATACTCTTAATAGAGGCGGACCATTTCTCTGTATTCTGTCCTGGAAAGATGACAACTATCGGCACACTGCAGCAGAACACAAACACACTCAGGTCTAACCCACACGGCTAAGTGCCAGCTGTTTGTTTTTACCTGCTTTTGCAACCATCTGTGAAAAGTTAATGGTGAACCCGTACGTTGTGTGTATGTTTTCATTTTTTCTCGTGTCTGTTCTGTCATTCCCTGTGCTTCAGATGTTTGACTGGATCATGCACAACAAGGGTTTGTTCCTGGCAGGCTACACAGAGATTGGCAACAACCACCCCCACGCCGTAGAGCTGCAAACCCAGCACAACCATTTTGCTATGAACTGCATGGTAAGACACACAACACACACGCACACACACACACACACACACACACACACACACACACACACACACACACTTATTCACAGCAGGAGGTAATGCTTTTACGCCCACTTGGGCTATCAAGTCCGCGCCCTTCACTCTATAATCATGTATTCATTGAACTCAGCCTCTCGTACTGTGTTTGACTGGGGTAGCCTGTGCTTTGTGTGCACTCACACATCTTCTGCATGTTAGCAAAAGCACAACCAGGTATTAAGTAATCCTATTCTTTATCCACAGTCGGCCTTATGTAACCATTATGAAACCATTGAGAGGAGGAATCAATCCAGCCGCTAGAGTTACTGTCCGTGTGTGAGAAATAATGGCGAGAATTCAGTCTCTCTGCTCCTCTTTTACCTGCAGTGCTTAATGTGCTCTTTTTCTTCTTAATGTTAGGTTACTTTACCCACAACTCTCTGTTTAACCTTCTTTTTCCCTCTCGTTCTCTCCGGCTGTGCAGAATGTGTACGTGAATATCAACCGCATCATGTCTGTGGGCAACCGGCTGCTGGAGTCGGGTCACTACGCCTCGCAGCAGATCAAGCAGATCTCAGGCCAGCTGGAGCAGGAGTGGAAGGCATTCGCGGCGGCGCTGGATGAACGCAGCACGCTGCTGGAGATGTCAGCCAGCTTCCACCAGAAATGTGACCAGGCGAGTGGCATATTGCGCTTATAAATGACAGATGTGGGGCTGCGACTAAAGTTCATTTTAATTACTGATTCATCTGTTGAATATTTAGTCAGTGAATTGATTAATCTACAAAATGTCCCTGAGCCCAAGGGGATATTCTGAAATGCATGTTTTGTGTAAATAACATTTCTTAACTGAAACATATTCAATCCGTTATCACACATCCTCGTTTGAGAGGCTTGAACCAGTTTTTTTTTTTTTTTTTGTTTTGTTTTTTTACATTTTCCTTTAAAAATGACTTCAATGACAACCATAATGGTTACTGATTTGTTTTTTGTGTGGATAGATTGGTTGTTTGCTTTTAGCTCTACATAGATGTTTGGTCTCCTAGTTTGCAAGAATATAAAAAAATAATCAATGACAGCAGGACTTTAGGAAGTAGCTACACTCAGCCAATGCGTAGCCTAAGCTAAGCTAAGTGGCTGTAGAGTCATATTTAAACTATTAGAGTGGTATTGATCTCCTCATCTACGAACGCAGATAAACAAAATTCCCCAAAATGATTGAACTATTCCATTAAGTCAGGTATAGTGGGAACTGAATTCAGTAAAACTCACATTAATGTAACTTTGGAATCAGGTGAGGTGTTGATCTTCAGTATCTCAATGGATGCTCATGTACACCTATGTCAGACCTTCTGGGATGTAAAATTCTCATTTGGCCTCATTAAATCCATAAAGCCTAACATATGCATCGCATTAACATATATTTACATGCACAAATGCAGACTATAAGTAAGGCATTTGTTTTCGGCTGTTATTTCTGTCTGTGCTCATTACTCGAGCGACTATGGAATGATTCATGGGCTGAAAAAGCACACGAGCAGAATCCCAACTAGGGAACATGGGTGGTACGACTTTTTCCGACCCGGAACATCGGCGTCATCAGAGCAGCCTTTCAAGCAGAGCAGCCTTTTTTTTTTCACCCCGACCTTTTCTCCTCCACACATGCGGAGAGGCTCATTTTAAACCTTTGTTCTAATGATGTACCTTATTCTAATTATCATGGGAGGGATGTTTAAAAGGGAATAATTAGATCCCTTAAGTGTGTGATATTTCTTTGAGGCCAACCTTGTTGATTGTTTTGTTTTCCTCCCCTCCCACTGGGAAGTACTGAGAGTTCTCGGATCAGCACACTCAGCCATGTATAATTCTTCCTTATGAGAGCTCATACATAAGGACATTTCTGCACTTTTAAGCGCTGTAATAGTATCAAAAATGCTCCTCAGGCGGTTCCATGTACACTCTGGTATGTCTGACTTACATGTGACTCAAGAGAAGAGCAGTAGGACGTAAACACCTCCACTGTCTCATGCCGTGTCTCGTGTGAAATGCTTTACATCCGAGTGGCAGTTTGTCTAAGTGTAAGTGTGCGTTTCTTCCCCTGCAGTACATGGGCAACGTGGACTCGTGGTGTAAGGCGTGCGGCGAGGTCGATTTGCCCTCCGAGCTTCAAGACCTTGAAGACGCCATCCACCACCACCAAGGCCTGTATGAGCACATCACCGCTGCCTACTCTGAGGTAACCGCACACTTTAATACATTTACAACATCGCTAAAACATGGGCTGTATAATTGTTAACAGTATCCTTGTCATTCAAGTTTCAGTGAACATAATATTTTTGTTATTGTGCTGTTAGAACATAAGTCACATACAATAACTGTCGTGGGTTTTCTCTGTTGTACAATTTAAACTTTTAAATGAAGTTTAGTCTCGCAAACTTTGGAAAATGCAGCTCTCATATTGTCTTTGATAGAATTACACAGTCAAAATGATATCTTTTCCAGCTAAAGTCCACACACTGTACTTCAAATTTAATTTAGAATAAATGACTGTGTGTACTCTGATAATATTTCTTTTCAAGAACAACATTTTATGAGTTCATGTTGAAAGAAAAGTACATATATAAACACAGTTATAGCTTCAAGATAATAAGTATTTTAATTCATGGTAAATTGTGCATGTACATAATATTATCTAGCATGCAATAATCTAGCAACATTCATATTCATATACTGTTTGCCTTAACATAAATTGACATGTATGAACAAGCGGATACAGACGTACACCTCCTCATACTTACACAAGACCTAAATGTGTGCATGCAAGCACACATGCACCCACGCGTACATACAAGCGTACATACACTTATGAATGTCAACAATTTGAAGTTTTATAACCGTATTCGACCCCCTCATTTGCCTCCCTGGTGAGTGATCACACTGACTATTAAAGGAATTGCAACTGTACAGAGCGGAAAAATAGTTTTTCACTGTGTTTCTCAGTAATTCCTCCTTTGTGGCTCTCTCATTTATCATTTCCCTTTTTAAGTTTCTAATTGTTACATCAGAAGAGGGTGCTTTCTCAGGCAGTTATCCACACAGTTTGCTGCCTGTTGTTTGGATGATGTTTATATTTCTAGGTCAAGTCAAAAGCAAATCATATTTACATCAGTGTACTTTTGTATTTGTATTTTCATTGTTAATTATTTTATTTTTCTTTAATTGTTGCGCATTTTTCCCAATAGTGTAGAGTGGTAAACCATGACAACTTCATTTTCTATCTCCTCCTCAGGTGAGCCAAGATGGCAAAGCGCTATTGGACAAGCTGCAGCGACCTTTGACCCCGGGCAGTGCTGATTCACTGACAGCATCGGCAAACTACTCCAAGGCTGTGCACCACGTCCTGGACATCATCCACGAGGTGCTGCATCACCAGAGACAGCTGGAAAACATCTGGCAGCACCGCAAAGTTCGGCTGCACCAACGTCTGCAGCTCTGTGTCTTTCAACAGGACGTCCAGCAGGTAAACACACGCAGACAAACATACATATATATATATATATATATGTATGTATATGTATATGTATGTATGTATATATGTATGTATGTATATATATACACTGTATATATGTTTTTGTTTATATGCATGCACACAAATGTTAAAACGTGGTGATTCCAGGACCAAACGTAATTGCCACTTTTTTCAGTATAACATCGAGAGGGTTAGACAGTAATTTGAAAATAGCAGGGTAGCCTACTGGTTAGAAGCATTCTGCTCTTAATGGAGGGTTTGATCCCAGCAGCAGCCATGTTTCCTATCCTAATGTCCTTGAGCGAGTCGCGGGAACCTTGTGTCTTCCCTCATCATGCGGTTCAGTGGAAAGGAAAAACAAATAAATGCCTGAAATGTTAAGTGCTTTCTGCAGAAAAAAGGCTTGAAAAAGGAGTAAAGTGAGAGCCTGCCATAATCGAATAGTCCAATATGATAATACCGTTGCATGCTGTCCAAAATATCACGGGCATTCCTGAATGTGTTGACATGGCAACTGTTGCTATGGCAACTGAATTGGGTCATATGTCCATGCAGATGCTGTGTTCATCCATTAACGCTATGAAGGACAGAGTGCAGAGAGAGGAGTGTTAAAAAAAACAAAAAAAAAGAAAGGACTCGGTGCAGAGCCTCGTACGACACTGATCATTATTTCTGTCATTGCTCTTCTCTTACACACACTCTTTTAATTATGATCCACACTTGTGTCGTATCTATCACCTTAGAGCGCCCCCTCGTGGTTGTCTGTTTTCCAAGTGCCTGTTTTGACTTTATGGTCTTGTGGTCTCTGTGCACAGGTGCTGGACTGGATAGAAAACCACGGCGAGGCCTTCCTCAGCAAACACACAGGTGTGGGAAAGTCCCTCCACCGAGCCCGAGCTCTACAGAAACGGCACGAAGACTTTGAGGAAGTGGCACAGGTAGGCCGGTTCTGTTTCTGTAACTCTACCCTTCTGTAACTTTTACCCTAATGGTAAAATAGAACAAAGTTACCAGTGAGTGTACATTTTTTTTTAAATCACAGCTACAAGAATCATCTCTGCAATTAAATTGTGTTTTCCTCATTTTGTTAAGTGTTGATTAATGTTTTTAGGCAATTTAATTTCAAAGCATTGAAAGAATACATCATACATTCTTTGACTAGAAATGAAAAGTTTAATTAATTAGCAATAAGACATTCCCTTGCTGAATGCAATACACCCCCAGGGTTTGGCGTTGTTATGAGTAGTCTGTGGTGTTGCCTAAATTAATTAGCTCAAGCTTATTGGCTGGCTAAAGCTTACTTATATTAGCAAACTTAACATAGATATTTCTGTATAACAGACATTACTGACACCTATTCATTTATGCTGCTTTACAGTAGGTTTTAATGTGAAGCATTAACACAAAATATCACATCTGGCTGCAGTAGTCTTGGTTTAAAACATTTAGTGCAGCTGTTTCCACTAAACTCTCTCATAAATGTCCATTAGTGCACCCCATGAGTTTTAGTTTCACATCATGTTCTAAAAGATGTATTAGGTATTATTTCTAACACATTTTAAGGTGGTTGAATGTAACATTTATTACTTATGGGTAAGACATTTAAGGCACTTAAAGTAAAGGATCTCCCCCCACCACTGCTGACGCAACACTTGCCCAGAATGGCAGCTCTGATTAGCTTTAACAGATATCCCGCCTTAATGTGGCCATTTGTTTCTGTACGATCTATCTTCTTCCTCTTTATATCACCTTCACCCACTCTCTATCTCCATTTCCTCTCACTACTTATCTCTGTGTAACTCAGTGAACAGGTCCTCCTCATATCCTGTTTTTCATTTTCTAAGCGCCTCTACTCTTCCTCTCTCATGTTCAAAATATGTTTTGCTTGTTTAGTATCATATCATCATCTTGGGTTAACCTATCTCTCTCTCTGTATCGGCTTAGAATACGTACACCAATGCAGACAAGCTGCTGGAGGCGGCCGAGCAGCTGGCCCAGACGGGAGAGTGCGACCCAGAGGAGATCTACCAGGCCGCCCACCAGCTCGAGGACAGAATCCAAGACTTTGTTCGCCGCGTGGAGCAGCGCAAAGTCCTGCTGGACATGTCTGTCGCCTTCCACACGCACGTCAAAGAGGTAGGCAGGGAGGGTGACGTAACGCTGAAGTGGATGGTGGGCTGTGTGTTTGTGTGGATGAGAGTTTTCACAGTGCTCTCTGAGCAAGAGGGGAGTAATTATCAGATCAAATGGAATATATGGGTGTGTTGTTTTTGTTCTTTTATACAGTTAGTCACACAGAGGAGGACAGTTTACAGGCCTCTCTGCGTAAACAAGGATAGTTTGAGGGAAAAGGTTAGAAATAGCATCGAGTTAGGTGAGGGGACATTTTGATGGGGGCAATGGATTTGGAATTGATGGCAGTCACTGAGCTGTCCTCTGTGAGTCTCATTAAAAAGCTTTCGTAATTGCAAAGGTGACGGCAAATGCTGTCGGTTTGCATGTTACCAGAGTGAAGATTTTAAGAGGTTGCAGACCAGTGCGAGCTTCAGTCCAAGTCCACCAAACGAGCCTAGCGTATTATAGGAACACTCTTGTGCTGTAAATCAATATGCATCATAACGATACATGTCCTCCTGTAGCTGTGGACGTGGCTGGAGGAGCTCCAGAAGGAGCTGCTGGACGACGTTTACGCCGAGTCAGTGGAGGCCGTCCAGGATCTGATCAAACGCTTCGGCCAGCAGCAGCAGACCACGCTGCAGGTCACCGTCAACGTCATCAAGGAGGGAGAGGATCTCATCCAGCAGCTCAGGTAGAGATCTAAATGTACCCGACTTAACATGAAACCAGTGCTCAAAAGATGAGGTTTGATGACCCGTAAAAAAAAAAATAGCAAATGGAAAAGTGTTGTATAGAAGAAGTCGTTGAGATATGATTCAGTGCCAGTCTGCTTATTTTAAAATGTATATGAAGCTCCTGAGATAATTGTTCAGCTCTATGGTACTGTACGTCCTCTTTATTGTTTTAACAGAGGACACATGCATGTTAACCGTGGATGCATTCTTCTTCTCTGTACAATTACAGACTTTATGTGAAAACTAAAAGTGTAACTAAATAAAAACTTACAAATTAGCAGACATGAAAAACGAAACAAAACTAATATTTGGTAATCCCCTTCTGACAGTGATCTGAAATCAGCCTAAACTACATCTGCCTAACTAGTATCAGTTATATCAGGCAACTACAGAGTAAAACTTATTAACTAACCCCAACCAATTCTTTACACCACTAATATATATAGAGAGAGAACCCAGCAACAACATAACAGTGCACATGCTACAGTTTGCTCAACAAATGAGGCAGGAACATTCTGGGCCAAGTAGGCCACGTTCACACTGCCGGCGAAACCGATCTGTATCTCAAATCAATTTTTTATCACAGACTGCATGGGTTACTGTGGTAACGACGTAGGCGCGATTACGTAGCTACGCTTGTGACGCAGCTTTCCAACGAGGAAGCGTTGGCCCCCGAAGCAATCGCACTGTCAATTCGCGGTGCAGAACTCCTCCATCGCACCAGACAAACTCAGTGATGGATGAGGCCTGTAGAGATTGCAATGTTAGGGTGAAGCAGCATCAAGTGAAAGCAGAGTGAGAGTGATAACAGACAAATTACTTCAGTGTCTTGTTCTCCATAGCGCTCTGCAAGTAGCAACACGCATTCTGCTCAGCACCTCCACACTTTGAAATACGGAAAGAAATCTGTTTGGAATCACATTTCAAACCACATTTAAATGTGGTTCAGATCTTTTTACTGTCCAGACTCTCTAAAAATCAATCTGGATGTGCCAAAAACAGATTTCTCCTGGCAGTCTGAATAAGGCATTAGTGACAAAAAAAATAGTTTGGTCTTCTTACATAATGGTCTTCTCTTATCTTTTGATCAATAGAGCTTTGGCAGAATAATTTAAGCATTTGGTATATAAAATGTGCGTGAAGTGAATATGTAAATGATATGAAACAAATAGTCAGTGTGATTTTAAAAAAAACAAAGAAAGCAGTGAAACGCATGAAAACCCAAAAAAAGAAAGCTGAGAGAATTGAAGGAGGTGTTGGAGAGGTGGATGCAGTTGACCCTCCTTCTCCAACTCTATTTATACACAGAGGATGTTCCAGTCCCTCTTCATCCACCCCCTTTTTCTCTCTCTCTCTCTCTCTCTCTCTCTCTCTCTCTCTCTCTCTCTCTCCATCAATCTCTCCCTGGTGTTTTTGCTCCACAGTGATTTCTTACATAATTCTGCTTTTATAAGCATGTGTCTAATTGTATGGTAATCGCCCCGGGAGGCAACTGTTACTCCACTTACCTTTTTAATTGTGTGTGTGTTTGTGAAACTGTGTGGCTCTGTGCTGTATGTGCACACAAGTGCGTTCATGGGTGTGAATGCTGGAGTTGTATCTGTCATGCTGAATAATCAACCTGAAGCCAATCAGAATCCGTCTGACCTCCACTGTCTTTGCTTACTCATACTTTGCCTCTCGTTAACTCACTGGTGCCTGTGTGTTTGTGCATCTGTCATGTTGATGAATCAGAATCTGTATGACCTGTTTCACTTTCCCACTCAATCTGCGGTCCATGATGTGTTAAATCGTCGTTGGCCTTTTATTAGGATTTAGATATCAGACACCTTCACACATCACTGATCGATGTAACTCAGGTTGTCTGTGTAAATCATTTTAGGATGGAATTATTCTGGTACAACAGATGCAACAAAAACTAAAAAGCAACACCACAGCCCAACTGTGTCTTTATAGCTGGGTTTTTTTTAAGTGCACAGCTTAATGCTTAATTGGGTGTGTCTGTTCCAGGGACTCGGCCATCTCCAGCAACAAGGCGCCCCACAACAGCTCCATCAACCACATCGAGAGCGTCCTGCAGCAGCTGGACGAGGCCCAGGCCCAGATGGAGGAGCTCTTCCAGGAGAGGAAGATCAAACTGGAGCTCTTCCTGCAGCTCCGCATCTTCGAGAGGGACGCCATTGACGTGAGTCTGCTTGGGAGGAGAGAGGGCGGGACTGTTTTTTTATGTGTGTGTAAAGTGTCAGTCGCTGTTTGAGTAAAACAAAGACATTTTAAAAATATCATAATATATCTTTGTGCTACAGTCTCAGTCGACAGCTTTCATTATTGCGGCCTCTGTAAAGTGGAATCTTGTTGCCCTTCCTCAGATCATCTCTGACCTGGAGTCGTGGAACGAGGAGCTGACGGGTCAGATGACTGAATTTGACACAGAGGACCTGACGCTGGCCGAGCAAAGGCTGCAGCACCACGCCGACAAGGCCCTGACCATGAACAACCTCACCTTCGATGTCATCCACCAGGGCCAGGAGCTGCTGCAGTACGTCAACGAAGTCCAGGCCTCAGGTGAGAACACCACCCAGACTGTGCTGTTTATACAGACCATGGCAGTGTATTTCCTTCATGTTTCAGTTTTGATTATCTTTCTTTCAGTCCAGTTGGAAATAACTTTTTTTCTTTACTTAGAATTGTTTTCAGGCATTAAAAGGTCTTAAAAAGTCTTCTGAAATCTGCAAACACTCTACTATTCTGAATCTGTCCTCCTGTGATGCTGCCATTATAAGCCATTAAATCTCAAATGCTGTAGAGTAGAAGTGAAGAGATGTTTGACTGTCACCTGGTTGCCACATCAGACATCAGTCATCATTCAGCCGAGGGTGAAAGCAGGATGGAGCTCCTGTTCACTGTTGCTGCACAGAGTTCTGTGTTGGCTGCATTAGTTTAATATTGATGCTGTGTAGGTGTCTCAGGTCGTATTCGGTCAGCGTTTGTGATGAGAGGCACCCACTCACTAACCATAATAACTCACCTGTGATCTCGCATGCTAATAGGTGCTCTCTAAAACCGCACAAAGAATTGTTACATCATGTCACGTGTATTATTGAAACATACTGATAATGTGTTGTTTTACAAGACAAATACAAATGTGAGTAATAATTAAGACTGTCAGGGATAAAAGTATTTGAAGTTATTACAACACAGGCAGAACTTCAGGTCCGTTTTGATCCGTCCAAATGCTAAAGTGTGACTTGCCTTTAGGGGTGGAGCTGCTGTGTGACCGGGACGTCGACATGGCGACGCGGGTTCAGGATCTGCTGGAGTTTCTCCACGAGAAGCAGCAAGAACTGGACTTGGCGGCCGAGCAGCACCGCAGACACCTGGAGCAGTGCGTCCAGCTGAGGCACCTGCAGGCCGAGGTCAAACAGGTAGCGCAAACGGTCTTGAAACTGCGACTAGGCGCCATCTGCAGGCCAATAATTTGCAATCACACTATACCAGGATATCTACAAGATATGATCACAGCTTTTTCTGTTTTTTTAGGTTCTCGGTTGGATTCGTAACGGCGAGTCGATGCTGAACGCTGGTCTCATAACAGCCAGCTCCTTACAGGAAGCTGAACAACTGCAGAGAGAGCATGAACAGTTTCAACACGCCATTGAGGTGAGAGAGTGTTTCTTTATCCCATCAACTTCAACCTCCATCATGTATTCAGTCCACACCCTGAAGGTAGATTTGACACAGCTAGTTGCTCATTATATTCAGTCATTCTAACCCCATGCGTTCTCCAAACTCTTCCCTCTCTGCAGAAAACTCACCAGAGTGCCCTGCAGGTTCAGCAGAAGGCGGAGGCTCTGCTCCAGGCGAACCACTATGACATGGACCTGATCAGAGACTGTGCAGAGAGCGTGGCCTCCCACTGGCAGCAGCTCATGCTGAAAATGGAGGACCGACTGAAGCTGGTCAATGCCTCGGTGGCCTTTTACAAGACCTCTGAACAGGTAGGAGACCTCAAAGTTCCACGATAAAAACAAGGTGCTTTCTCTAGACGACATGCTAAGTGTGGCTGTCCCTACAGGTCTGCAGTGTGTTGGAGAGCCTGGAGCAGGAATATAAGAGAGAGGAGGACTGGTGCGGAGGAGCCGACAAACTGGGACCCAACTGTGAGACGGACCATGTCAGCCCCATGATCAGTAAACACCTGGAGCAGAAGGAGGCCTTCCTCAAGGTTAACATACAACGAAATCAAAGCAAACCCTGAACATTGCATCAAGTTACATCTCTGATCTCAGTGTGTGTGTGTGTGTGTGTGTGTTCATGGTATTTCTATCAGGCGTGCACTCTGGCAAGACGAAACGCAGACGTCTTCCTCAAGTACATGCACAGGAACAGCGTCAACATGCCCGGGATGCTGAGCCACGTCAAAGCACCAGAACAGCAGGTTAAAAGTAAGTATCAGAAAAAAAGGTATGCTAAAGTGGTTGAAAATAGCTAAAAGAAATGGATAACTGGTGAAATAGAGAGTAATGGGTAAACAACCAGCTTCTGCCCCTCTGAGTTGTAGTTGTACAGATGCAAAGTTGACCAAACCAACACTGACAGTTCAATTGTATGAAAATGTTATCGTAGTAATGTCATTTTTTTATTTAACTTATACAATATGTAAAAACAAGTTTAAGAAGGGACTCTTGAGTCTCCCTAAAAAGAGATTGGGATCCTCTGATCTCTAGAGCAGTGCATTTCTTATACTTGCACTCTCGGAAGTTTATTGTTACCCACTAATATCAATAAAATCACCTAGCCAAATTCCTTGTATCTGGAACATACTTGGCAATAAACAGCTTCTGATTCTGATGTTTTCAGATTCATTCATTTAAATTATCATGATAACTTTTTTTAGTTACAAAATGATTCATAGTTCAACTCATTTTTAAATCTATAATAGTTCATAGATTAAATTCTAGTTCTCTATGTCAAATTATTCCAAGCAACATGCATTAGGTGGTTCTCGTTATATTCTGTTAAGCAGTCCTTGGCTGACCTTCTGATCTCTAAAGTACCACAGGAGCCCTAAAATACCTTAATCAAGTACCATTGTTGCAAAAATAACTGACAATGATGCATATGATATTTCAAAACCACTGTTCAAACAATCACCAAGTTATTTGGATTCCTGTTATGTTGCCAGCATGCAAAACTGATTAAATGTCTCGAGTTACGTTGGGTAGTTTGTTGCTGAATGCCTGAATTTGTGTGTGTGTGTCTCTGTGTTGTGTTTAGACATCCTGAATGAGCTGCTACAGAGAGAGAATCGGGTTCTCCACTTCTGGACCATGAGGAAACGACGGCTGGACCAGTGTCAGCAGTATGTTGTGTTTGAACGCAGTGCCAAACAGGTAAATGAAACACAAACAGTTTAGTAAAGGTGAAGAAACACACACAGAAAGCTTTTTTTCTGTGATCTGACGATTCCTGCGTTCTGTGTGGTGTTCAGGCTCTGGAGTGGATTCACGACACTGGAGAGTTTTATCTGTCCACACACACCTCCACCGGCTCGAGTATCCACCACACACAGGAGCTGCTGAAGGAGCACGAGGACTTCCACATCACAGCCAAGGTTGGCCTCACACACACACACACACACACACACACACACACACAAGCATGTCACCGTGTGTATGCTAGTGTGTGTCTGTGAATATAACACACTCTTCCCTTTCTCCTCCAGCAAACAAAGGAGCGTGTGAAGCTACTGATCCAGCTGGCCGACGGCTTCTGCGAGAAAGGCCACAGTCACGCGGGGGAGATCAAGAAATGGGTGACGGCTGTGGACAAACGCTACAGAGACTTCTCGCTGCGCATGGACAAGTACCGCTGCAGCCTGGAGAAGGCCCTGGGCATCTCCTCGGACTCTAACAAGGCAGTACGTGCTCATGTGTTTTGGTAGATTACAGGAGTAGAAAATCAGCTAATTCACATTCTGTCCGTCTCTCTTAAAATGACCTTAATGTTTTACCTTGTCTGCTTCAGAGTAAGGATCTCCAGTTGGACATCATCCCAGCCACGGCTCCGGGGTCAGAGGTCAAGCTGCGGGATGCCGCTCATGAGCTAAATGAGGAGAAACGCAAATCGGCGCGCAGAAAGGAGTATGTCACCACTTCCTGTTTATGTCATGCTTCATCAGAAAACCAACTAGCTTTTTCGAGTAACACATAAAAAAGTTATAGGATTGCTGCTTCAGAATAATTTAGCAAGAAGTGTACAAGGTGATGCCTCATAAAAACTGTTTAGCATTTAGCCCGCTTGGCTAAAAAGCTCCACTTCTGAACAGTACGTGTCATGCCTACAAACTAAACAAATAGTAGCAAGTCAGCATTTTCACAATATTTTCCCGCTTGTTAGAAATATGTTTTATTGCTCCAAAGGACGTGTAATTAAATGATTGGATCGGTGCCCAAAATATGCAGCAGAGTGGACTAGTGGTTCATTAGAAGGCCACAGGGTTAATTATTGCGCCCGTCAGTGTCCCTGTCAACAGCAACGTCAACACTGAACCCCTACTTACTCAATAGTTGTAAGTGGTCCCCAGTAAAAGAGTGAATACATTATAAATGTGTGCACATTATGGATTTTGCGTGATTTAAAACCTCCTCCTCCGGACATCAGCCTCCTTTTTGCTGACAAAACAGTAGAGCTCCACAAGATAACAAATGAGTATACATGTAGTTCGCAGGAAAAGGAGACTGCGTCATTCTGTATGAGGCGCACAAATCATGAGCAGTCATTCATGGCTCAAGTTTTATGGCCCGAAACTCTTTCATTATTCATTAGTGGAGATGGATGAAGCAGAAAGAGAGCTATTGGCATGGAGATTTCTCATTCAGCAGAAGGAGGACAGTATGACAGTAACTAATTGTGTGTGTGTGTGTCTTTGCGTGTGTCTAGGTTCATCATGGCAGAGCTGATTCAGACAGAAAAGGCTTACGTGCGAGACCTGCGGGAGTGCATGGATGTGAGTTCAGTTTCACAACTTGTTTCTTGTCAGAGTTGTGCAACAACTTTTCCCACCAAATGTGGAAATATATCAGAAACCCTGTTGAGCAGGTTTTTTTTATTTATATTTTATGTTCTTAAATCTTGTCTTCTTCTCTCCATGCAGACCTACCTGTGGGAGATGACGAGTGGGGTTGAAGAGATCCCTCCAGGAATCATCAACAAGGAGCACATCATCTTTGGAAACATGCAGGACCTCTTTGAATTCCACCATAAGTAAGAAACACCTTTTAGGGCATTAAAATCTAATGTTTAAACGAGACCTGCAAGCAATTATAACAGGGTCCAGGCACCCTGATGCAAGTTTTGAATAAATATCAATCATATGACATCTTTTAGCAGCTTCTTAGTTCAGAATTTCTTGGAACCTTTTTTTTCTTTTTTTAGAAACGCCAAAATTGCACAGATTATCATAGCGAGAAACTGAAAAAAACAACATAGAGCCAGATTTTCAACTTTCTATTTTTTAAATAACTATTATTACTATTTATTAAAGCTCTCATGTCTTTGCTGTTTCTCACATTTTAAATCACTCTTTTTTTTTTCAGCATCTTTCTCAAGGAGTTGGAGAAATATGAGCAGCTACCAGAGGATGTTGGGCATTGCTTTGTCACATGGGTATGTATCACTTGTTCAGCAGCATTTACTTCGTGTTCTCAAACCTGCCATTCACTGAATTAATTGTGTATGTTTTACTGTACCAGTGGAAATTTAGATACCTAAATGCTTGAAGTGATAATCCTTTAGATTTCACTGTTGATTTGGCGACACCCTTTTTAACTGGTAGTTACATCAAATACGGTTTAATACTAAACGTCAAAGATTACTGGGGGCAGCAAAACAAACATTGGTCTTTTTAATTTAGAAGTCAGGCAATATTTGTTTCAGCATTCTGTCTGCAACACTGATCTAATTTTATGCTGCACACGGCATTAGTCTGCGAACAGCAAAAGTGAAAGTAGTTTATCTGCAGCTCTTCATCTCACTGTGGCTGCTTCCTCTTGTTCCACTACTCCCTGCAATATTTCAAACTGATCCGCTGTCAAAAAATACAGAAAATTATTGTTTTGTAGAAGCATTTTTTGATGAACGATAGTGGTCAGTGTCAAGCTCAAACCCACAGCATGTCATGTGACTACTTCATAATAAAAGTCAACGTGTGTTTTGCCAGTTAAATGCTTTAAATGTGAAGATGCAGGAGTAGGACATTTTAGGTTTGCATAAGCAATAACTTGAATGGGCATTTTTTCTGGGAATGTTCCCACAGACACAGTTCATAATACTGCAGGTATATAAATATTTTGATGGGGGGCCGTAGGCTCAATCACTACTGTGTTACCTCATTTGATGATATATAGTGACTTAAAAAACATTTACTTAAATGAAAATCTTCCACTTTAATTATCCTGGAATGGAGCAAACAGGTAGTAGGTTTTAAGCATTATTAATTGCTTGTTATTATCGTAATAATCGTTAAATCTCTCTCTCCTCGTCTAGGCTGATAAGTTCCAGATGTATGTGAACTACTGTAAGAACAAACCCGACTCCACCCAGCTCATCCTGGAGCATGCTGGGAACTACTTTGATGTGAGTATCGCCTATGCTTGATAAATTGAATGGTCCTTGTCAGCTACGTGCGATCACATTACTGTTCTTCTCTGTGCAGGAAATCCAACAGAGGCACCGACTGGCCAACTCCATCTCTTCCTATCTGATCAAACCCGTGCAGAGAATCACCAAGTATCAGCTCCTGTTGAAGGTAACCCGACAAACCAATTCTCACTGCTGTGGTGGCCGCCTCCATAGTTGCTTGTTGTCATGGTTTCTGTGTGCGTTTGTTTTTAGGAGCTGCTGACTTGCTGTGAAGAAGGTAAAGGAGAGATCAAAGACGGCCTGGAGGTGATGCTCAGTGTTCCCAAGAAAGCCAACGATGCAATGCACCTCTCTATGCTGGAAGGTGATAAAACACACTCCTTGTTATTTATGTAACTGGGGTATCATTTCAAGCTTACCTTCTATTAAATAACAGCTCTTAAAAAAAATCACGCATCATGTTTTTATGCTAATATCCCCTCCTTCTACCAGGTTTTGATGAAAACATCGAATCCCAGGGAGAGCTCATTCTCCAGGAGTCGTTCCAGGTCTGGGATCCAAAGACTCTGATCCGTAAGGGTCGAGAACGCCACCTCTTCCTGTTCGAGATGTCTCTCATCTTCAGCAAGGAGGTCAAGGACTCGAACGGCAGGAGCAAATACATCTACAAGAGCAAACTCTTTGTAAGTAGGACGATGGTGAAATGTACGCAGTGAACGGTGTTTGGATAAGATGTTCCTCTTTGCTTTACTGCTTTAAAGGGACAGTGTGTTGCATTTAGGGGGATCTATTTGCAGAAATGGAAATATAATATTAAGAAGTTTGTTGTGTTTGTAAGCTTAGAATAAGCTGTTTATATCTATATATGAAGCCGGTCGCCATGTTTCTACAGTAGCCCAGAATGGACAAACCACACACTGGCTTTAAAGACGGCCATTCGAGTTTTCATGTTTTTGAGTCAGTGTCTCACTTGGTGCACTGTAGTTGTTTTGTTTGGTTGCAATTTGCAGCCTCACCGATACATGTTGCCAGATCCTACGCACTGCACCTTTAACTGAATTAGGAACAATGTATTTGGAGTCCAAATCAGGCTGTGTCTATGTTGGGAAATTACGTATTTCTTTTGTTTCTTCGTGCCTCATTACTTCAAATGCCGTACTTGTACTTTATAAAATACAATTAAATCTAATTGACCCTACACTTAAGAGGGTCACACTTTATCTGGAGCGAGAGCATTTAAACTGGCTGGTTTACTGCTGATATCTTCGGAGCGCATCTTCTCATATTGTCCTTCTGTCCTCTCAGACGTCAGAGTTGGGGGTGACGGAGCATGTTGAAGGAGACCCCTGCAAGTTTGCCTTATGGGTGGGACGTACCCCGACTTCTGACAACAAGATTGTGCTCAAGGTAAAAACACATTTCCTCTCCAATTCCTTCTAGAATCTCCTTAATTCTCCGATATTGGTTTTCTTAAACGTAACTCAAAAAGACTTGAAACCAAAGAATGTAACATGGAAATTAGAAGAAAGAAATGTGATTATAGGTTTATAATGTAGTTAATCAATTTAACTAAGTACATTTACTCAAGTATTGTATTATATTGTATTGTACGTGTTGCTGTAGATCAAACTATTCAACAGTATATAAAGTTAAAATTAGCCCATCCTAAAACATCTACAGCAGTAATATGCAACATACACATAATGCAGCAGTAACATTAATCCGAAAACATTATATAAAATGATATACAAAACAATGCTTTTACTTTTTTATATTTTAAGTTCATTTTTCCTGATAAAACTTCTTTACGTTTACTAAGTAAGGTTTAGAATGTAGAACTTTTACTTGCAGGGGAGTATTTTCACAGCTTGGTATTAGTACTTTTACGTAAGTAATGGATCTAAATACTTCTTCCACCACTGTGTTCCTGTATAGTAAATATGCAATCAAACAATCATCAATATCAGGTGTTTGATGTCACTGACGGATCAATGTCTGATTAGGGGAAAAAATGCGTCGGATTTTCTTTTATATTGGTTTAACTCAGTTTTCTATATTCATCCCACTCATACCTTTCTTGTTGTATTCTTTCGTGTATTCTCTGACATCTCGTTCAATTGCATGAGAAGCTTTTTGTCGCCACAAGCTCCTTTTGTCTCCTTAATTTCTGTCTTCTTTCTGTCAGCCTTCTGTCCTCCGGTTTAATTCTGCTTTGTTCCATCTGTTAACAAACTCGGGCACATCTGCATACCTGGGGCTGTGTTTTTCTGTAGATGTTTGTATCTGTAATTCTCTCTGTGGGCTGACATGCTTCCACCAACGCTGCTGACACCGATTCAACCCCTGATCGCCCACAAACTCCCATCCTGGCTCTATGCCACTTTGTCAAAGTAACGAGTAGCCAGAAAAATAAGCTTTTTAATGATTCCGACGCCATTGTAGGAGTAAAGATATGGCATCAGTTTATCTGGTGCTATGTGGGAATTTTTCGAGCCCCTCGTTTTCAGACGTCTTCTGTGTGTTTTCCTGTTGAATATTGTCACAGATGGATTAATATTTGTGTCAGCTATTGGAACAGCATGAAGCCAAAATCTGAACACTTTAATTCTGCTCGTTACGACTCTTTATAACATGTTTACCACCAAACTAACCATTGAGAAGCAGTCATATGGTATGTGCCTTTTATATGAAGTGTGTCTCATTACTAACTACACATGTTCATGCATTCACACACACACACACACACACCATCCATTACAATGTGCTACACGTTTAATTGGCATACAGTTTGCTGTCTAGGCAAATTATCAGTGTTGTGCGTTTCTATCATGTCAAACCATCTGTTTATGCTTCTGTCAGCATAAAAAAAAAATGTCATGTTGATCTTCTAAAACCAAACCAGTGAAATTCTCTATTTTATATTTTAAATTCAAAGCTAAGTCAGGGATCCAAACACGGAGCGATGGTGAGTACAAACTATCCCACAACACAGCCCTCAGCCACTTCTCACAAGTCTGAAACACAAAGTCTTAGCACCTCTTATCCTCGCCTTTTATTCTTGAATGATTAAAAGAATACTTTGCCAGAAAAATAACAATTTGAATAGCAATCACTCACCCTGTGTTCACTTGAACTCTCAAAGAAAACTTTATTTTACTCGCATGCCTGCAAGGCTGAACAAAGAATCCAAAAAACTGAGAAAAGTCTTGATGAATTGAATTGAAGCTGCTTTTAAATACAGCAAAACTATATCAAAACATCTATTGACAAACTCTCACAAAACCCCTGCAATAAACTCCTAGTTTCATTTACCCAGTTGTATGCGGCACTACTTATTAATCAAATGCCATTCGGCAGAACTTTACTATTAAACCTCACTATTTAATATTTTTCAGTTTTTTGGATTCTTTGTTCACCTTTTTGGAGGCATGCGAGAAAAATATATATTTTAGTATATAAATGCTAATAGAATTACATAGAAGTATTCCTTTAAGAACACACTAAATGGGCAAAAAAGAGGGGTGGGTGCGGTTCATTGGACAGGGCTACAGCTAACATAAAGAGGTTGGGAACCAGTGTTTACAGCTGTAGAGGGATGATGTAAGATAAGATTTCTCTGAAAAGGGCCATCAGTTGATAAGAGATGACAAGAGGTGAATTCAGACTTGTGTGAAACACACAGTGTGAAACAAGAATTCCAAAGAAAGTGAATTTTCTTGACAACTCTAACCTTTTGACTTCTTGAACTCGTCCCATTATTTCCCAACAACAGGCGTCAAGCATCGAGAACAAGCAGGACTGGATCAAGCACATCAGGGAGGTGATTCAGGAGCGCACCATTCACCTGAGAGGAGCGCTCAAGGAGCCCATTCACATTCCCAAAACCACTACAGCCAACAAGCACCACAAGGGAAGGGGAAGGTAAACATGTGACACCTGAAATGTTAGATGTTCTGAGGGAATCAAATCAAACACACACACTCTGATGCTCACAGCCTGCATTGGTTATGTGTGTGTGTCTATCAGGGATGGAGAGGACCTGGACAGTCAGGGTGAAGGCAGCAGCCAACCAGACACCATCTCTCTGGCATCCCGCACTTCACAGAACACACTGGACAGCGACAAGGTGAGCCCACACACACACACACACACACTTACACACACTTACACACACACACACACACACACACACACACACACACACACACACACACACTTACACACACTTACACACACACACACCCTCAAGACCAATGTCTGTCAGAAGATCCATCCCCAGCCATGTCATTGTGATTATCCTTCCTCCCTCCAGCTCTCCGGTGGCTGTGAGCTGACCGTGGTGATACACGACTTCATGGCCAGCAACAGCAACGAGCTGACGGTGCGGCGCGGTCAGACGGTGGAGGTTCTGGAGCGATGCCACGACAAGCCAGACTGGTGCCTGGTGAGGACCACGGACCGCTCCCCGGCCATGGAGGGTTTGGTGCCTTGCTCCATGCTCTGCATCGCCCACTCCCGGTCCTCCATGGAGATGGAGGGCATTTACAACCACAAAGGTACAGAATGTGGCACAAATGTTCAGTTTTTGACTGTGTCTGCACCTTTAATGTACATTTTAAACCATAACACCACTCTTTGTTTCACAGACACTCTCTCAGTGTGCAGCAATGACTCCATCATGCCGGGGTCGTCCGCTACGCTCCAGCCTGGTCATGGCATCGGCTCACACACATCACCAGGGCCTAAACGACCAGGTAAGGTCACCTGTGCCAAATAAACTGTTGGGTCTACTCTCAGAAATCCCACAAAAAATCAACTCAAAAATTTGAGCAAGTTACATCAGGATTGTGTCCAATTTCACAAGTACTCTTTGGCACATGTTACTCCCACTAGAGCAAAATCAAAGTCAAGTAAAACCACTTCTTCAGTATGGCGTTCAAGTGATGGTTGTAATTAATAGTATCACACAAAGGCTAAAGTATTAGTGGAGCTGTATTCTATATAAAAAAGATTACTGGTAAAGTGAGAGTTCAGATGTTTTTAGTTTGGGTTTTATGAGGTATTCATTCATAGTCGGTGTATGCTTTTCTGCTTTGGACTGGGGCAGCAGCAAAACATATTTTAGTCACACACAAAAAAAGACCCATATCATTTTTTTTTTTAATCTGTTTATGTGTACGTTATATTCAGAATGTTTTCACAGGTTAACCTTACCGTCAGACAGCTTTAAAGTCTGTTTCCGAGGAGAAGCTGTTTTCTACGCTCTCGCCAAAGGCACAAGGCTCCTTTGACAAAAATTGCAATTTTACCCCGCAGAAAACGAGAGTTGCTGCTCTACCACGGCCGAGATCGGTTAGCTAGTTTCTGTTATTGTGTGACTCTGTGAATCAGAACTAAGCCTTTAAAACACCAAAGTCTCACAATAACACAAATAAACTAACCGATTGAAGCAGCGGTGGGCCAGCGTCTCTTGTGTTCTGCAAGGTAAAAATATAGTTGTTTTCTTAATGGGGTCTGGTGGCTTTCGCAAAGCATAGCTGGATATAAAGACTTCAATTCCACGTCAGAAATTGCTGTCTGACGGCAACATAAAGCAGTGAAAATATATATTTTTTGTGTGTCCCTTTAACTGCTATTTAGATCTTTAGGATAGAATGTTTTCCTCCCTCTGTTATTCTAATGTGTGACTTCAAATAGTCCTTCGTAGAGCAGCAGACTGAGTTCGGTACGTTTGGGTTTTGTTTCCAAGGTAACACTCTGCGTAAGTGGCTCACCAGCCCGGTGCGTCGGCTAAGCAGCGGCAAGGCGGACGGCCACGTGAAGAAGCTGGCCCACAAGCACAAGAAGAGCCGCGACGTGCGGAAGAGCGGGGAGATGACGATGGGCTCCCAGAAAGACTCGGACGACAGTGCCGCTACACCTCAGGACGAGACGGTGGAGGAGGTGGGTGGATGCTCGACACTCTCATTGCCGTCCTGCCTCCATTCAGCGGCCGTGTAAAGTATTGTGACGTTTACCCCACTTTGTCATCCATGTGTGTTGCAGAGGGTTCGTAACGAGGGCTTGTCGAGCGGCACGTTGTCCAAGTCCAGTTCTTCGGGCATGCAGAGCTGCGGAGAGGAGGAGGGCGAGGAGGGAGCGGACTCAGTTCCTCTGCCTCCACCCATGGCCATCCAGCAGCACAGCCTGCTGCAGCCGGACTCACAGGACGACAAGGTGAGGAGAGGGAGGGCGTTACCGTGGAGACAGAAGAGAGGGGACAGAGGAAAGAGACAGCGAGGGAAAGATGATGAACAGTAGAAGCAGAGGAGTCAGGAGGAGAGATTATGAAATGGGACTGGGACACAAACTGTACTCACCTTTTGACTTTGTTCAATTCTCGGCGCTACAAAGTTGGTTCACAGAGTTCTTTCAGTTTTAGGTCAGAAAGGATGTTATGAGTTCTTTAGTTCCTTTTGGAATTAGGCCTGGGAGAATCTATATATAGTGATATGAGCCTAGATGCTGTCAGGGATTTTTGTTCCATCAACTTAAGAAGCTCTGCTTTAGTACATTTTCTCTTTTTGGTTTTACTGTGGAAGGAAGTTTTGAAATAAGAAGAAAAGCAGCAGAACAGTAAATAAATAGTCAACAGGAGAGATTAGTCTATTGGAATTGTGTTCAAATTAGTGACAAACTTTATCACATTAGGTTGATTGTTGGTGATACTGGAAGGGTAAGGTTCCTTTAGTCTACATCCTGTAGATTTAGGGACATGGTAACAACTTAAACTAATTTAAGCACCATCTATGAACTCCTTAAAGGCAAATGAATCACATCTTTTAGAGGTCCTTTTTCTTCTCTTTGCTGTTATGGTTTTAAGTCCTTTAGGTTACATTTTCCCTCATTTCAGTCCCTCTCTTTTTCCCCCAAAAAGGGCATTTAAGTGACTCCTTAGATTCTGTTATGCATAACATTTTATCTTGGCATGTTGCATCATATTCTCTCATATCTTCTTAAGCAGAAAGCAATGAAAAAGTTTCAGGCACTCCAAGTCTCCTCGACCAAAGCGAAGGCTCCTCTGACACTAATTTCTGTTTCTCTTTTGTTTTGTTTCCTGGTTGTATCGTTTGCTGTTTGCCACACTGTAGCATTACCTTGATTTATGTCCTGTCTTTGCTTTGTCTCAGTTTCCATACCTCTCCATCTGAAATGCCCTGCTACTCCCTCTGTCTCTTCCCTCGGTCAATACTTTTAATTCTCTCCCCCCCCCCCAGTCTTCAGCTTTAAATGCTACTTGCTAAAGCCTTATTCTTTGATTTCTACAACAGTTTCTGGATTGAAAGGAAATTAAGCTAGCTGCTCTTCTTTTTAGACTTTCTTCTTTTAAAAATACACCTTTTCTCCATCCCCTTAAAGTCACTCTTCCTAACTTTTGTATTTTCCTGAACCCTTAAAGAATTTCTTGAGTGGAGAATTTTTTCCCCTTCCATCGTTTTTTTTAGTTTCATTGATTTTGACTTGTACTCTCTGCCCCGTTTCTACAACACACCACTGTAGAGTCACCCGGCAGATGAACAAGGCCGTTACGGGAAAATGTAAATAAAGAGAAGATGCGTGTAGCTCTTCACTCTACATGGATGCCGATGTGGAGTTTCAGTACAGATCGGAAGGCTTGAATGCCTTAATTGCGTCTATAAATTCCAAGGACATTTTTAATTTTATAACGCCGGCTTGAGTCTGTTACGGTGACACAGGACAGCAGATTTTTCCTGGATGTTTATCACTCAATCACGTCTGGTTGGGCAAATGTTTCGTGGCTGAAAAGAAAGTAGATGCGAATATAAATTCCAGTATCCCCGTCAGCTGAGAAGGCAGCTGCCCTGGACAATAATCAAATTTTAGCCCCCACACTGAGGTGAAAAATCAAAAGCCCCCCCTTGTTCTCATCATCCTCCAAACCCCTCACCCTCCCCTCCCCTGCCCGCTCGTCTTCATCCCCCTTTTACCCTCTGTGCGTTAACCTCATTACCCATGCGAGTAATTGGCATCTCTAAACGCTGGCGAGGCCAGAAGGGCACACAGCCTCACCCAGAAAACCTAATTGGGGAAAGTCTTGAAGCACAGCACAGCAAGGGTGAGAGTCTCCTGAACTATATATACATACATACATATACCTCCTTCATTCCCGCCCTGGTAGCATCCTCTTTTTATTTCAAAAGCTGTTCATCGTCAGCCGCAAAAGAAACGGAAACATCATCCATTCAGACATCACTTTTTTTCCCCCCCCGACCTTCTCCCCATCACCGTTTTTCTGAAATTTAACCTTTCTTTTCCATATCTTGATTTTTGCTCACCTCGATTTCAGCCTCATGTTTTTTACCTTTTCATTTTTTTTTCATATACTTTCCCTTTTCACTTTGTTTGAACCTTCAGATACAAACCCCAAGCATCAGGGTTTCACGTGTGGAAACATTTATTTTGGATCTTCTCTCTCTTCAGACGACAGCATTGAACATTTAACAAAACATTTTCACTGAGTCATTGCTCGCTCAAATAACAAAAATTAAACATCCACTTTAAATTATACTAATAAAGAAAGACACTAAACAAAAGCTTAAAAATAATCTTAATGACAGAACGAGTAGGATTTTACCAAAATAAAAGATGGTTATACAAAAATAGTCCCCCTCAACCATCACTTAAGGTGTCTGTATCTTTTATTTCTTATTTTGCTCTGTTCGTTTCTGGGCGTCAACCTTTATAAAAAGCAGCCAGGTGCCAGATCATAATGTCTTGTGTATTCAAGAAGAAACTACCAAGGAGTCGGACAGACTGCAGAAAAAATGCAAATTTAGCGATGTGAAACTTCAAAGCTTGTCCCAAAACAAGAGTGAATCTGTGGTTGGCTTTCACCTGCTGGCGAGCACCAAAACCAAGTTGAGGAAGGGCCAATTATATTTACAGACCGCAACCGACGAATCCTACTCATTGATCCTTTAATCAGAACTTTACTACCTTTTATACAATAAATAATATTAAGCTTTAGTAGCTTTTGAAATATCTGTTTATGGACCCTTCCAACTAACAAGAACATGAAGAATCTCACTCCGGGGTTCAGTAAGCCAGATAATGCATTTAGCGTCTGTTTTAGAGATTTATCATTTTCTATCTTCAAAAATTACAAGTAAACTTTTATAATAAATAAATAAAGTATAGTCTGGTTGCTTTAAACGCCTACTAGGAAGAGTAGCTTTGACACCAGCCAAAGAGCAGATTTAGTTGTTAGATTATATGTCTTGTCAAGCTCTAATCTTCATTTTTTTTCTCCTCCCTGCTCTCATCTCTGTATTTTTTGCCCCAGACCTCTTCTCGTCTGTCGGTCCGTCCATCCAGTTCAGAGACGCCCAGTGCCGCTGAGTTGGTGAGCGCCATCGAGGAGCTGGTCAAAAGCAAGATGGTAGGATAGCAGAGTAAAACATGAGCACCTCAAGTCTCCTGTGTCCCTTCATACCTCTCGTCATTTTTCCATGCCGGATTTTCGTCAATTGACATTGATATAATTAAAGTGGTCTTGGAGAGAACTAGACTTCTTCACTTGGGTCTGTTTTCAGGCTTTAGATTATCTAGCCTGTGACAGGACGCTTTTTTCAATCATTTGAGAGAGAGGAAGTTCCTATTTTATCTAATCTATCACTGTACACGAGTCAGTGTGATTAACTGCCAAAGCCAGCCATTTCATTGGTTATGTGTGCCATGTTTCTCTCTGGTTCAGGCTTTGGAGGACAGACCCAGCTCCCTGTCAGTAGAACAAGGAGACAGCAGCTCCCCCTCTTTCAACCCCTCTGACAACTCCCTCCTCTCCTCCTCCTCCCCCATCGAAGAGCTGGACGAGCGCAGGACCAGCATCCTCAAGAAAAGACAGTAAGGCAGCTTTTCCTTCATCTGCTTATTTCTTGTTTTTTTTTAAGTAGAAACATCTAATATTTTTCTTTTATCTGTAGTTACATTCTGCTGGAGTTGGTGGAGACGGAGAGAGATTATGTCAGAGACCTCGGCCTGGTGGTGGAGGTGAGTTGATGCTTCATCAGATGCTTATTTTACATGACTTGATGTCAGAAAACGCTTATTTTCAAATTGTCACTCAAAGAATTATGATTAATTTGCTCTACAGTCTGGCTGTCGTAAATGTGTGTGACTGTGTCTGTGTTCCTCCATCATTAGGGCTACATGAGCCGGATGAAAGAGGAGGGTGTCCCTGATGATATGAAGGGAAAAGACAAAATCGTGTTTGGCAACATCCACCAGATCTACGACTGGCACAAAGAGTATGTGACACACACACACACACACACACACACACACACACACACACACACACACACACACACACACACACACACACACACACACATGGAGAATACAGAGCTTTTCCTGTTCAGATCAGCTAGCACAGTAAGCTAACTCCCTCCTCTCCTGTCTCTGTCTTGTTTAGTTTCTATCTTGGGGAGTTGGAAAAATGTTTGGAGGACCCTGACAGACTTGGACCGCTCTTTCTCAAACAGGTTCGTCCACAGTGGATTTCCGACCTCTGCTTTCTTTGTGCATGCTTTAAATATGCGATCATGTCGTAATCAAATGTGCTTTCTGTATCCAGGAACGGAGACTAAACATGTACGTGGTGTACTGCCAAAACAAGCCCAAGTCGGAGCACATCGTCTCAGAGTACATTGACACCTACTTTGAGGTATGAGCCCATTATTTGGAAGATTTTATCAGCAGATATTGCAAATATGCCTCTGACCTCTGACCCTCGACTCTGTAGGAATTGAAGCAGCGGCTGGGACACAGGCTGCAGATCACAGACCTGCTCATCAAGCCGGTCCAGAGGATCATGAAGTACCAGCTGCTGCTTAAGGTTGGTCTGGTACATTACAGCAGAGGGCGCCAGAGCTTTAGCTGCTGCTTATGCTGCCTTTTATCTAGTCTCGTCTTCCTAACTTGCATCCGAATACCCTACAACTTAAAATAAGGGCTCCCTTTTACTCACCGGGTGTTGTTGAATGTTTTGACAAATAAATGCAGGTCTCAATTAGACGCCGGGTAACTTTTGGCAATATTGACACGCCGTTAGATAATTTCGATTTTCCACAATTCAATGGTTCAGTTCAATTTACGGAAACCATGAGCACCAAAGTATTATTCACTCAGATTTACCGGCATCGTTAAGACATAAACTAGTAATGATGTCACATAAAGTTCCAATATGTGTCCATTCCATGATTATTTATATTCCGTTTTTGAAGTTCCAAGAATCAAAATGTTTTTCATAAAAATGAATCAAAGTTGTGAACATTGTCATGTGAAGTCCATTGCTCACTGTCTGCTCAGTCCATCAAACAAAGGCAGCACTTTAACACACATAAATAATAATTCCTCTTATTCCACCCCTGTGTTGTTTGTTATTCTGGTTTTTGTTACCTCGCTGTCGCCAAAATATGATTATTCATTGCAGTTTAACCGTAAAACTGTATGTCACTGTCATCCACTGTCTGAAAATGTACATCACATCAATCCACATGATTATTTAAAAGTTGAATTGATGAATTTATGTTTTTTTCTTTTTTTTTTCTTCCTGTTTTAGGATTTCCTGAAACACTCTAAAAAGGCAGGGCTGGAGTCTATGGAGTTGGAGGTAAGATAATGAAATAGCGCTTTGTATTTACTTAAAATCAAGTCAAACATATTCTGCAATATCATCAACCTTTTGGTCATTTGTGACTCTTACAGAAAGCGGTGGAGGTCATGTGCATCGTGCCAAAAAGGTGTAATGATATGATGAATGTCGGCAGGCTTCAGGGATTTGATGTAAGAAATCACATTGAATTATTATGATTAACAACACAGGTCACAGCATGTTTCCTTATTAACAAAACCACTTATCTCTCATCATTTCAAATTTCTTCAACTATCTCTCTTTCTTCCGATACTTGATCTTTCTAATTCCCTCTCTTTCATCTCCCTCTCCAGGGGAAGATCGTGGCTCAGGGTCGTCTTCTGCTGCAGGACACGTTCATGGTGTCCGACCCGGAGGGCAGTTCGCTCGGCCGGATGAAGGAGAGGAGGGTCTTCCTCTTTGAGCAGATGGTCATCTTTAGCGAGCCGCTCGATAAGAAGAAAGGTTTCTCCTTGCCAGGCTTCCTCTACAAGAACAGCATCAAGGTAACAGACATATATATATATATATATATATATATATATAGTAAATGTAGCTAGTTACAAGCTTTTCATCTAAAAATGTTCAAAAAAACAATACTAGCAAACATAGATATACTGCTCAGAGTTTTTTAAATTGGGTAATTTCAAAGTAAGATACATTTTCTCTGTGCAACAGACAGAATCTCAAAAAAAAATATTGTTTATGGGAGCTTTTATTTTGAAGAAGCCATCTGGTTAATAAAACTTTTTTTCTAGTTTGTGATGTTAAATCTCAAAAAGGTAATTGAAAAAAATGCAAAAAAAATTAATATACTCATTAACAATTAAATCTCATTACTTACCTAAAGCGGACTTGTATAATAACACATACACAACGATACATCTCCCTCTCGCTCTAGGTGAGCTGTTTGGGTATAGAGGAGAATATGGAAAGCGATCCCTGTAAGTTCATCCTCACCTCTCGGTCGACCAACGGCACCGTGGACTCCTTTGTGCTTCACTCCGCCCACCCGGGGGTGCGTGAGGTCTGGACCCTTCAGATCAGCCAGATACTCGAGAGCCAACGCAACTTCCTCAATGGTAGGCACACGCACACACACACACACACACACACACACACACACACACACACACACACACACACACACACACACACACACACACACACACACACACACACACACACACACACACACACACACACACACACACACACACACACACACACACAGGATCGTTTTAGAGAAGGGACTGTTTGCTACATGGCTTCCGTTATTTGCTTTGTAATTCACCACAGCTCTAACCTCACCAATAGAGTATCAGAGGAACCACGTAGGGGCGAGCAGTGGCTCGTGTGTGCCCAGCGTTGGAGCTCCGGGTGGAGGCAGTAGTGGGCCCAGTGTGGCCCCTGGGCTCGGAGGTGGAAGCTCCCAGGGTAGCTCCATACCTTTAGGGGCCCAGGGTTCTCGTCGGCCGTCCAGGATCCCCCAGCCCTCCCGCCTGCCCCAGCCTCTCCGTCTCCACCCTGGGGCGGACACCGACGGCCCAAACAAGATGTCAGGTATGAGACGTCTTTATTTGTGATTTTTCTTTTTTTTTTCGTATGGCAAAAATGAAAGATTTGACTGAGGTGTGAGTTTTGCTCACTTATGATCCAGGTCCGTCCCCTTGTCCTGTCCCACCTACCCTACTCCCTCCAGGGGGTAGCCCGCAGGGCAAGCGCCCCATCCAGACCCCAGAGGACCAAGCACAGGCCCCCACCTCTTCCAGTGCTGTAGCCCCTATTCCCCGCGCCACGGTTGGGCCCTTGCCCTCCACACCCACTTCCAAACCACGGCCAGGAGCCGTGTCCCCCATGGCCCCTCCCCTGGCCACTCCTGCCTTTGTCAAGGACGGCCTCCCCCCTCCCCCTCCCAGCCCGGGCCCAAAGACCGGATCTGGATTCTGGAGCTCCATGCCGGGCTCTCCAGCCAGCCGGCCTGGCTCGTTCACCTTCCCGGGGGATGCAGGAGAGACTCCGGTCCGTCAGAACTCGAACCAGATCCAGACTGGCTCTGGATCTGGGAGCCAAACCCACAGACACTCCACACACAGCAAGGAAGCCGACCGCATGAGTACGTGCTCATCGGCCAGCGAGCAGTCCACCCAGAGTAATGGGGTAAGACTACTTCCTGCTGCCCAGTGCTGCACCGACTAACACCCAGGCAGAGGGAGGTCTGGTCTGTCCTGTCTGTCTCCTGTCCTGCTGCAGCGCAGTGCTACTAATCTGTCCCCTACTACGCATCTCTGACAACCTTCACTGCTCTTCAACATCATCTTCTCTAGCTTACTCTGAAGACAATCTCTAGCAAACGTTTCCACTGTCAACATGTTTTTCTCTAACGGATCAATCAATTCTTCAGTGATTTCCTTTCAGTCTCTAGATTTCTTAACTCTAACAAAGCTTGTACTAACATCTGACTTCCTCTTGGCCGTCCTTCACCTCCTGCTGTCTTCATGGTGTGTCACTGAAATCTATTTTCCCTGCAACTAACCTCCGGCGTTTGTGGTTGGCCTACAATCGTTCTCAACAGAGATCCTCTCATTCAGCCTAACGTTGCTCCTCTCGTCTTTGTCTGGAGCTGCAGAGCTAAGATGGAAATCTTCATCTTACTCCTGCCTTTCTTCTCTCAGTTCTATGTTTTTTCCAAGAAGAAAATAATGAATCACTGTTTATAAGTCTTTCTTGCACTTCACCCTTATCCTTTCAGAAGACTTTGTATCAAGTGGAAAGTAATCAAACCTCTTTTTCCAGTGTTCGTCCTCTGCTTTTCTCTCACTTTTCTTTACAAAAGGGTATAAATAGCTTTAGATGTCTTTATGACAACTTCAGTTCAGTCTGAATGAGTCAACGTAGTCGTAATTTAAGTTTTCCTACAATGAACCAAGTTTGTATTTACGGTTTTCTTTATCTCGGTGTTTCCTCCCTGTGGTGCAGAGTGAAAGTAGCAGCAGCAGTAGCGTATCCACCATGTTGGTGACCCAGGACTACATGGCAGTGAAGGAGGATGAGATCAGCGTCAGTCAGGGCGAGGTGGTCCAGATCTTGGCCAGCAACCAGCAAAACATGTTCCTGGTGTTCAGGGCGGCTACGGAGCAGGGCCCCGCCGCCGAGGGCTGGATCCCCGGATTCGTGCTGGGACACACCTCGGCCATCGTCACCGATTGCCCCGAGGGATCCATGAAGTAAGAGCTCTGGATAAATGATATGAGGGTTATGTTGACTGTTCTGTTCAAAGGCTGTCTCCTACTTGTTTAGTGAATACATTTGATTTGACTGGATCCATTTTGTTGTCGCAGTAGGAAGCCTTCATCCTGGCACACGACCCTGCGCATCCGCAAAAAATCTGAGAAGAAGGAGAAGGAGGCGAAGAAAGACACCAAGCTGGAAAACGGTTACAGGAAGTCCAGAGAAGGCCTGGCCAATAAAGTTTCTGTAAAGGTTCGTTTATCAGAGGAGACTATTGAGTCGTATTTCTGCTCCTCAGTGCTTTTTTCTCACTCTGACGTGATTTTTGTTCTGTCTTTTCAGCTTCTAAATCCAAACTACATCTATGATGGTATGTGTTACTTTGTGGAATTTTGTTTATTTCAAGATTAAAAAGACCAATAAAATAATAAAATATCAAAAGCACAGTTTAACTACTTTCTTGAATCAATCGTCTCAGCATTTAATTAGTTTTTCTTCCTCCAGTTCCCCCAGAGTTCCTTGTACCTCTGAGTGACGTTACGTGTGACAACGGCGAGAGCGTCACTCTGAGGTGTAAGGTCTGTGGTCGACCCCGGGCCGCTGTCACCTGGAAGGGACCCGACCAGAGCAACCTCGCCAACAACGGACACTTCAGCATCGCCTACAGGTTAGAAAACAGAGTCACTGCACAAGAGTGTTTTCATAGTAGGTTTTCTAGAGCTCTATCAGACTACAGTGGAGTCTGATAGTCTGTTATTTAGAGGTATTATATGACACTCAGCAATAGGACTGTCACTTGTTTGTGGTGGCACAGTTAACTGTTTTTTTACAGAGGCCATTAGGGGCCCAAAATGTCTCCATCAGGAGAAATGTGCCGCAGCTTCAGAAACGTTGCCAATTTGGCCAACTTGTGAAATACAAAACAAATACAACAATATAAAGCGCTGTGAATGAGAGAAAGAATGTGCTGTACAAAGTCAAAACAAATACTTTAAAAGCAAATATGCTGCAAATACAGAAATGTTGCAAATAAAAAAACAAAAACAAGCAACAGAAAAAAGCTGCAGAGAAACCTGACGAGAGAGTGCGTTTGTTTTTAGAAGCAGGATGAATAGTGGAGCAACATGAAAAGGCACTTATTCTTTTTTACATTTGGTCTTAGTGTTTTACAATATTATATAAGATCAATAGATTTGCGTAGCTATTTTAAAGACAAAGGCCACATTTAATAAAGAATAAGCACCTTTTATTTTTATGTCGCCTCTTTATTCCACTTATCTTCACGCTTCAAAAACAAACACACCTCCTGTACAGTAGTCTCTCTCTCTCTCTCTCTCTCTCTCTCTCTCTCTCTCTCTAAGTCGAAAAAATCAATCTTGACTGGATTTTATTTTAGGGATTTTAGAAGTTTTGACTTTCCATCATTTCTGTGTTTGATGTCAATGTATTTGTTTAACCTTTTTGCAGCACATTTTTTTTCTTACGTAAAATGTTTTATGGCTATCGTAGCTTGTTTGCCCATATCAGCCACCATATATTTTAACAGGGGAATCTGCACTGGACTATGAAGAAGTTTTTAATCAAATGTGAATTTGAATTATTGCAGTGATACTGGGGAAGCGACGCTGCGGATAATCGGCGTAGCTTCTGAGGACGATGGCGTTTACACCTGTGTTGCCACGAACGAGCTGGGCAGCGTGACGTCATCAGCTAGCCTCAGAGTGTTGGGTAAGAACATACAAAGAATATACAGCATTTGCCAATACTGGTAAGTGTGGACTTGAATTGATTGTCCGTGTTCTGTGTCTCAGCTGTGTCCAGTGGTGGAATCAGAGTGAGCTGGAAGGACAACTTTGAGTCTCACTACACTGAGGTGGTTGAACTGGGCAGGTAAACGCCTCAACTTCATATAATTGCACTTTTGATATTCAGTGTTCTTTCTGATTGATATGAATTTATTTGACTTGTTAAATGTCTTATTAGAAGTAACCTTTTGGTAGACTAACTGACCTCTGAACGTCCATCCTCTTTCTTCTCACCAGGGGTCGTTTCTCTGTTGTCAAGCGGTGTGACCAGCAGGGCACCAAACGTCTGGTGGCGGTCAAACAGGTGAACAAGAAGCTGATGAGGAGGGACCGGGTGACTCAGGAACTCAATCTGCTCCAGAGGCTCCAACACCCCCACATAGTCGGCCTCATAGACACGTATGAAACCCCCAGCAGCTACGCACTCGTCCTGGAGATGTGAGTACAGACCAAAACACATTAAATAAAAAAAATCCCAGGGAGTTTTGGAATTGAACTCAGATGGGTTAACTTTTGCGTTTGTGATGTTTGTGTTTCAGGGCTGATCAAGGTCGTCTGCTGGACTACATCGTGAGCTGGGGGAATCTGACGGAGGAGAAAGTGGCCTGCTACCTAAAGGATGTTTTAGAAGCTTTACATTACCTGCATAACTGCAGGATCGTGCATTTGGACGTAAAAGTAAGTAGTTTCATCTCAAGTTGTACTTGCTTGATATAACATAAACCAGCACAGAGTGTAAATATGATGAAGCATTGCACATTGATTTACAGAAATAATTGTTTGACATTTTGTGAAACAAGCTTATTTGTTTCCTTCCAGAATATTTGAAAAAAAGATCGCTCTCATATCTGTGTGCAGAAAAAGACACCAATTTGATGTTTTCAAAAAGATAGAATAACTTGTTAATTAGTGAGCTTTAAAAGTGCTGATAGGTGGATTTGTGTTACCTCTTCATATTTACCTTACGTACAAACATGAGTGCTATAAACTATTTTAAATAATTGTCCTTGAAGTGGTCGTGCATGCACCTTTGTGTCTGTCCGCGGCTAATCTCGCATTCTGCTGCAGCAAACTGCATAATATTTTGGGTGTCCCAGTTATGGCTGCATGCTCAACGACCTCTCATGGTTGTGGAGACTCACATGTTCTCAGAAGACATTTTGTTACATGTTTTATACTCCTCCCGTACAACTGTTAACCAGCCCTCACGGCATTTTTTGTGTTTAATGAAGTGAGTCTAGACGGCAGATCAGCCAGTGTGGGGTTGTATTCATTCAATCACACAATCAGTGGTCCTTGCAGACCCACCTGGCAGAAATCTGCACTGTACTGAGTGTGCAATTATAGTTGTGAGTGTTTCAAATCTATTTGATGTCAGATTGTTCTTCCCAAAACACCTTTATTGGATCTTTAGTTCGTCATCATTGTAGTAAAGTGTATTTCCAGCCTGAAATGGAACCTTTTCTGTTAGATCTTCGTTTTACCAGACTTTGCATGATGTTTCTCTTGCAACATAAAAATGAATCTGTAAAAAGTAATGTTAAAAATCAAGTAGACAAGTCTAATGGTGACATTGTTCTCTCTTTTCTTAGCCTGAGAACCTGCTGGTGGCCAACAGCTCCAGCGGCCAGCCAATGGTCAAACTCACAGACTTTGGTGACGCTGTCCAGCTCAACAGTGCCCACTACGTCCACCCTCTGCTGGGCAGCCCTGAGTTTGCCTCCCCAGAGTTGGTCCTCGAAGAGCCCGTGTCGCTGACCTCTGACCTGTGGAGCCTGGGCGTGGTGACCTACGTGCTGCTGAGCGGCGCCTCCCCCTTCCTCGACGAGAGCGCCGAGGAGACCTGCCTGAACATCTGCCGGCTGGACTTCAGCTTCCCCAGGGATTACTTCCAGGGCGTCAGCCAGGAGGCCCGGGATTTCATCTGCCTGCTCCTGAGGACCGACCAGGGCAGGAGGCCTCCAGCCGGGCTCTGCCTCCAGGAGCCGTGGCTGCAGGCCGGCCTGTCCGACGGCTCTGCCAGAGCAGAGGGCTGCCTGGACACGTCCCGCCTCATCTCCTTTATAGACAGGAGGAAACATCAGACTGACGCTCGGGCCATCGGAGGAGTCAGGAGCTTCATCCAAAGTCGCCTTCAGCCCTGAGTTTAAAGGAATGGATACACAAGTCCAATCCCTACTATAACGAAGGGGCCGCAGGTTCCTCTGGAAGGGAGCATCTTGACGGTGTAGCTGTAAAAGAAAGGAGAAAAAAATGAATGCTGATCTTATCCTCTTTCACAGAATGTTGATTTACTAAAGTCCTGTAGTCCTTTCACCAATTAAACTGAGACCCATTGAGGTCTTTAGCCAATCAGAGCCCTAGAGACCAGAGTTCTCACAAACCATCTAAACTAATGGATGCCTTTGTCTACTGCTGCTTGCTGGTTTCAACTCGAAACTAATTTTGTAGTTAAGTTAAAAAAAAAAAAAACTAAAAAAAAAAACTAAAAAAACATTATGAAGTAATTTATTTTCCTTTGCAAGAGTTAAAGCTGATCAGAAGAGCCAGTTGATCGAGCCTTGACACCGCTGCACAGACGCAGAGCTTTCAGGAGAAAGCGATGCCAACACAACCAGTGACGGCGCTGGGAGCAAACGGCCCCCCCTCCTGTTGCTGGAGGGACACAGACAGATGTGTGTTTTTGCTCTTTTACACTAAAAATACTGTAACTCAAAGACTTTTGAGAAGCAGCCCTTTTTCTTACAGAAATAATGTATACAAAGGAAAAGTACCGTCTACATTTCCAAGAAAAAAAAATAAGAATTATAGAAAATGCTCATCAGTTGAAAGTTGCTTTTTTTTTGGACTCTGTAGACACCCGGAGACAGTGACTTAGGTTCTTGACTTTATTGAGACATTTGTACGTCCGATCAGAGCTTTTTGATGGCTGCGCTTATATAATGTACCTAATCTAAGATACCATGATGACTATGTCGCGAATAACAATGCTGCACTGTCCAATCCGAGAAGAAACAATAGACATCCATCGTTTGCTTTTCCTAGAACAAACTTGTGTTGCGCAGATATGAGATGTTTAAGCCTTACCTTGTATATAGACTTCGGCCTTCTTTCCCCTCACATTCACAGTGGACTCCTGCTTTTGAATGGCGGGACATGAGACAGTCAGAGCTTCAGTGGCAACGGTGATTGCCAATCAGATGGGAGTGAATGTGGAGGCAGAGGAGGACAAATTACTGTAAATGCACTCATTGTATGTTATGTTTGATTATCATGTGCAATGTTGCGGCTTTAACATTTTATGCAACTATTTATGAAGACATCTGTTGTATCTGTAATAAATCTAGAGAAAAAGCATGTACTTGGTACTGCAAGCACTGCTGGTAGTTTGTGTTTATTTGAGCTCTTGAGTGTTACGACTTCCAGGCCTGGCCACGTTAGAGGTCACAATCTACAATCATTTCGGTTTGATCAAAACAATATTTAACACTTTTTGTACTGTTTGCCTCTGTAGTATTGGTACACCAAAGTTGCTCTAGCTTTATAGTACTTAATAAAAAAAATGTTTTATTGTGACCATGTTTCACTTTAGGTAATCTATGACCATGTGGAATGATTGTTTACTCTAGTTAAACACTATGTCGGGGGATCACAATTAGTTTAAGAAGTCTCTCGTGCCTTTCTTAAAAAGGCAGGTGATTAAAGAAAGAGATTTATACTTCACAGAGAATGGAGCGTTGCCGTTTTATTTGAACAGTTGAATGGGAGATTTTTGTACATCATTTACTGAATGGTGTTCTAACTTTATGTATTTGTTGCCAAAATATTTCTTTCGGAAAATCCTGTTCTTTATTTGAAAAAGAAAAAAAAATCTACCCTAAAACAGCGACTAAACAATAGTTTTTGAATTGTTGTCTTTCCTGGAAATTAAAGCAAGAGATAGAGTTGGTATAACCACTTAACTACACATGGATCCAATATGCGGTTAGGATGTGTCACGTTTAAACTTATTCTACCAGGAACAGAGATTACAGTCCTCTGTTACCTTTTTATTTATTTTAAAGGTGTGCACAGGCCATTAAACAAAGGACACTTGGACTGGATACCTCAGTTTAGGTTCTTTTTATTTTTCATTGTTGTCTGTCTTTTTTTGTCATGTTTGTTTCCAGTTTCATTTGTTTCATAAATAACATGTTTTTATGTTTTTTATCTTTGCATGTATATTTCTTTGTACAGATCATAAACATTTTCTCTTGTAAATATTCTCATTTTTGCCATCAGTTATTTGAAAATTAAACATAATGAACACATGTATCCAGTTTGTAATTTTTGCATGTTTTTTTATTTGGTTTTATTATTTGAACAACTACATTTTACACAGATTTAATGAATTTTAGCATAAACATTCCTTTTGAGTTTTTGACAAGAATAGATGAGACATTCCCCCCCGACGTTTCATGACTGGGTGACATTTGAGAATCTGCCCATTTTTCTGTCAGGTAATCTGCACATCGACCATGGCTTGGATTTCACCGCATAAATAAGGAGAGCTAGAAGATCTGTTGCTGTGTTCCATCTTCAAACTTCGTTACATGAAGCGAAATAATTGTAATTGATTCAGGAAGCTGAATTCTGCAACTTTGTTTTAGATATACTGAGGATATGAGTTTGGCAAAGACAGCCTGAAGGGCCAAAGACTATTCAATCAGCCATCAGATCAGCTCTGAATAAGACTTCTTATCCACATCTTTCATCATACAATCTCTCTACAATAGCCAAGTTCCGTCAAAATAACAGTTATTTTTACATTATGATGTATCTACAGTAATGGTCTCGGATAAAATGTAACATTCTTCCTTTTAGTTTTCAAGCGTTTAAGTAAAAAGATCTGGATGCAGATTTAAAAGTGTTTGAAAAAGTAATAATACCTGGCAAAAAATCATAAGTCAAAGTATGTATCAAGGTAAGGTATGGCAAAAAAAATAAAAAGACAGTTTAGCATATTGAAAAATGTAACAGTAAAGTATAGCGAAAAGCGTCGACAGTATATTCATCCATTATCTTTAACCGCTTATCCTGGTCAGGGTCGTGGCTGGGCTGCAGCCGATCCCAGCTGACAATGGGCGAATGTCCCAAAAAATAAGGAAAAAAAAAAAATTATATAGTATCTTGAAAAAAGTTGGGCAAAAGTAATAGTATAGTATGTTGAAAAAATCATATATTAGTATGTTGAAAAAAGTCGAAAAACAAAATGATGGTATAGTATGTTGAAAAAAGTTATAGTATGGTATGTTGAAAAAAGTCAAAAAAAGTAATTGACTAGTGTATCGAAAAAGTAGAAAAAAAGTCAGTGTAGTATGGCGGAAAAAGGCAATGTAGTGTTGGAAAAAGTCAAAAAAAAAAAAAGTAATCGAAAAAAGTCATATAGTATGTCGAAAAAAGTCGGAAAAAAGTAAAAGAAAAAGTCATAGTATAATATCTTGAAAAAAGTAGGAGAAAAGTCATAGTGTAGTATGTCAGAAAAAAATCATAGTATAGTATGTAAAAAACTGGAAAAAAAAAAAGTCAAGTCATAGTAAAAGTATATGTCGAAAAAATAGAAAAAAAAGTGTATATAGTATAGTATGTCAAGTAGAAAAAAAGTCAGAAAAGTATGTGAAAAAAAAAAGTCATATTATAGTACGTCAAAAAAGTAGAAAAAAAGTCATAGTATAGTATGTCAGAAAAAGTAGAAAAAAAGTCATAGTATAGTATGTCGAAAAAGTAGAAAAAAAGTCATAGTATGAAAAATGTGAAAAAAAGTCATAGTATAGTATGTCAAAAAAAAAGTAGAAAAAAAAGTATAGTAAAAAAAGTCATAGTATAGCATGTCGATAAAATAGAGAAAAAGTCAGACTATAGTATGTTGAAAAATGTGAAAAACAAGTCATAGCATAGTATGCCAAAAAAAGTAGAAAAAAAGTCATAGTATTGTATGTCGAAAAAGTGAAAAAAAAGTATAGTATGTCCAAAAAAGTCATATTATAGTATGTTGAAAAATGTGAAAAAAAGTCATATTATAGTATGTCAAAAAAGTCAGAAAAAAAGTCCTAGTATAGTATGTCAAAAAAAGTGGAAAAAAAAGTCATATTATAGTATGTCGAAAAAGTAGAAAAAAAGTCATAGTATAGTATGTCGAAAAAAGTAGAAAAAAAGTCATATTATAGTATGTCGAAAAAACTGAAAAAAAAGTCATAGAGAAAAAGTCAGACTATAGTATGTTGAAAAAAATGTGAAAAAAAAAGTCATAGTATAGTATGTCAGTCAAAAAAAAAAAAAGTCATAGTATAGTATGTCGAAAAAGTGAAAAAAAAAAGTCATAGTATAGCATGTCTAAAAAAAAGTAGAAGAAAAAAAAGTCATAGTATAGTATGTCGAAAAAAGTCATAGTATAGTGTTTGAAAAAACAAAAAAAGTCATAGTATAGCATGTCGATAAAGTAGAGAAAAAGTCAGACTATAGTACGTTGAAAAATGTGAAAAACAAGTCATAGGATAGTATGTCGAAAATGTAGAAAAAAAGTCATAGTAACCTGATGAAGGTCTACGTACCGAAACGTTGTTACTAAAATATATTTATACACAAGTGAAGAAGACAGTGTGAGGGAGTTTTTTGTTCTATAGTGAAAAAGTAGAAAAAAAGTCATGGTATAGTATGTCGGAAAAGTAGAAAAAAAAAAGGTCATAGTATAGCATGTCGAAAAAGTAGAAAAAAAAAAAAGTCATAGTATAGTATGTCGAAAAAGTAGAAAAAAAAGTAATAGTATAGTATGTCGAAAAAGTAGAAAAAAAAGTCATAGTATAGTATGTCGAAAAAGTAGAAAAAAAGTCATAGTATAGTATGTGAAAAAGTAGAAAAAAAGTCATTGTATAGTATGTTGAAAAAAAGTAGTCAAAAAAAAAAGTCATAGTATAGCGAAAACAGTCATACTATAGTATGCTAAAAAAAGTCATTGTATACTATGTTGAAAAAAAAAGTCATAGTAAATTATGTCCCAAAAAGTTGAAAATAATTAATTATATAAAATGAGGAAATAGACTTAGCATATTATGTCTTAAAAGTCATAGTTAGTCATGGAATAGTATGCTAAAAAAATGTAACAGTTACACTTCTTCTTCTAAACTATAATGAAGTAGGGTTAACCAAAGACAAGATAGTACACCATGTCCTACAAACAAGAACATAATGAAACTCATTATTATTTTTGGAAAGTTAACACAAAACCAGGCCAGCCGTTTTTGGTTTATAGCAATGTTGTCTTTTATTCTAATTTCCAATAAACAGAGAATATATCAGTCCCTTATTTGTACAAAAATACCTGAACAGGATACAATGTAGATCCAGGAGCCGTACAGACAGAATGAAGCAAAGCACAGTGGGGTTTATCTGAAAAAAATGATTACGGTTTATTTGCTCTTTATTTCTTTCCCTGAAATGTCTATTTGACTTCAGCTTATAATGATCTCAACCCAAATATAAAACACAACCAACACTTAGTCAGTTTCACTTGCACCTACACCGCCAGTCACCAACGTCGATGTGACTTGTATGTGATGTTGACCTGATATTAGGATGAAGTTCCAGTAGGTTTCACAGTTACAGAGAACTGTGAATGAATGCAGCGAGTGGACGGATGGCAACTAAGGACTTGATGCTGTTCACAAACAAGAGGCACCTGCTGCAAGAATAGGCTTATAGTTAAGAAAAAGGATTAAAAAAAAATAGTTGTTATGCACCTTAAAATCAGAGTAAATGGACATAATGAAAAGCACTGCCCTCTTGAGCTACGGAGTATAATTGCACTACTTGTGATGAAAGGTGCACAAAAGCTGCTAAGAATATCCCCAAGGGTTAAGCGTCGGTGTGTGTGCTCTTGGTGAAAAAAACAGTGGTGCGTGTGTGTTTTAGTTTAATAAAGAAACATTCGCTTGTGAGTTTTCTTGAAAAATGAAAGCAAATAAGGGTAATCGGACGCGACAGACCGAGAGGGGATATTCAAAAGATGTGTTTTTTTTAAAACAAAATGGCATCAGAATAGCCTGTCAGCTTACACATAACTGATGTTCAGAAATTTGACACACGCCAAAAATCCAGTTTGATCTAAAAAAATTTTTTTAAAAAACAGCTTAATTTAATACTGTATATACTGTGGTATATTCCTTTTATATATATATATATAAATATATATATAAAAGGTCATTTTGTGGCAAACCAAAAAAAATACACAAAAATGTCAATATACACACAAATATATGATGGAAAAAAAAAAAGGACTAAATAAATCATTCTTCATTTTACACGGAGTTATGAGCAAAAACATAACACCCCATACATAGTGATCTGTGACCTAGGTACAGTGTTAGATCTACGTCTTCCATAGCTTCACATACTTAGAAAACAAATGATACTGTATACTGGTATATTCATATACTTGGGCTTGTGTATAGGATTGCATTGTAGCACAGTGATTAAAAACGGAGGGAAGAGGAGAGGACGGTGGTTTCGTCCCCACTGACCCATAGCGATGTGGCTTTGCGTCCCTCTCTGACAGACAGGAAAGAAGCTCAACTGAAGACTGGGAATGCTGGGAGACCTCCAGCCAACCTCCTGTCTCCTCTAAATCTACAGCTTAGCTTGACTCTACCCAACCGACAAGCAACCTTCCTACTTACTGTCTCTAAAAAGGCAAGTTATGATAACCAGCAGACTAAGCAATCCTGAATAATTCATTTAACAGTCTGGCCATCCACACACACACACACACACGCACACACACACACACACACACACACACACACGTATCACCACAGGGCCATAGCTTACAGGCTGGACACAGGTGGGAAAGAGGGGCTGGGGATTCAAGCATTATCCAATCCCTGGAGCGAGTCTGCCCTGGCTGACTATAAAAGGCCTGATTGGTGGAGAGCGCAGAGCTGGTGAGTCATTCAAGTCACGTGACTGGTCAGTGGATTGGGAGTCAATGACAGTACTTGGAGAAAGGCTTCAGTGAGCCAGGGAGGGAGTCCTGTTGACTGAGAGTCTGGCACAGAATGGAGAGGAGGTGCAGGTGAGGCTAAGCAGGTATTTTGTAACTCTCCTGCAGGATGTTCATCCGCTGGTCACATGACATCAGGAGGGTAGTCCATGATTACCCAACCCCTCGAGCAATCAGAAACAAACTTAGTCTCAAGAATACACCAATTTTTATGCTAATATAGCGTTTGGAAATATATTGTGTCACCACTAGGGGGCGCCAACGTTGGATAATTTCAAATCCAACAAATAATGGCGTTAAGTTGTTTGTTTAGTGATTAAGTGTCACATTCTACTTTTTTATGGACCCACTTTGCCTACTATACCTGCCTCGTCTCCCCTTCACTTCATCTCCCAGAATGCTTTTCTACAACCACCAGAAATAGGCATGACCATGCTGTTTTCAATGAAATATTGACCTTTAGCTACAGAAATTGAGCTAGCTAGCGTAATTATAAAAGGCTGCCAGTGATGCTTACTTTGATTGTTTGTAGATTTGTTAATATTCTTAATTGGTCGGTGAAATGTTTGTGTACTATAAAATGTCAATTAAAAAAAAAATGACCATTACAATTTCCTGGATACCAAAGTGACGTCTTCAAATACTTTTGTCTGACCCACAGTCCGTAAGATATTTAGTTTACCATAATCTAAGATGAGGGAAAACAGAAAAAGCTCACATTTGAGAAGCAATATATATATATATGTTTTGCATTTAGGCTTAAAAACAGATTAGTGATTATCCAAATATTTGCCAATTTATGTGAATCAATGAATAACTTTAGCTCTAACGTAATTACTGAACACTTGTATAGCCCCTTCCAAGGCATTCTGGTCTACTGAGGCTACTGCTGGCGAGGAAATGTCTTCCTCTACCTCTATTATCATGAGTGTCTCCTTGTTCGATTGTTGCCAAATGGCTAGTCAAGAAAGGCGTCCTTCCTTTGTGATTGTGAGGGACTGACACCACAACCTGATGTTCACCACTGATGCTGTAAATATGGATGTAAAATAAGATAAATACAGCAACCAACAAGAAAATAGGCCTAGAAATGCCAGTTTGAATTACCAGTACCTGCTTATAATGAATAGTTTGACATGTTGGTAAATAAACTTAATTGCTTTCTTGTAAAGATGTAGATGAGTAGATCGATACCACTGTCATGTCTTTAGTATATCTCAAACAATGAGGGAGGGGTCAAGTCACATATATCTAAAAAACATCTTTCCATTGTGGTCTGATCTGTATATATGAAGCGGCTGTACTAGCCAATAGCTAGTTAGCTTAGTTTAGGGAGTCGCCCAGCCAAGAAATAATTCAGAATATAAACACTGGTGACACCACAAATTGTAGTTTTCAACAAGATATAATGTGTTATTAAGTGAGCTTTAGAGTTGCTGGTAGATTTGTTACGTTTAGAAAGAGCCTGGTTAGCCGTTTCCCCTTGTTTACAGTCTTTATGCTAAGCTAAAAGTGGTATCGATCTTCCCATCCAACTCTCCACAAGAAAGTTCAGAAGAATATCTGGAAAAATGTTAAAATATCCATTTAACATCATCTTTGACACTATTGATGTTACTCCATCTTCTTGAAAATCTGAAATATGTTACTGTATGTGCATTATATTATAGCTTCGATTTCATACACAAGGCTCACAATTTTCACTTAAGGCGAGTGAATCTCAGTCCACTGTGTGAGTGACGCACAATCAACTGAGTTCACATTTCAAGTCTTTTGATCAATTCCACATTAAAACAAACAAACAAAACAAAACTTTATGGGAGTGCTTTTGTTGATTTGTCTTTTCTGGAGAGAGGGAACAGTGGTCAGAATCCGAACATGACGGCTCCAACCCATCAATGTCAAATCAATAATTAAAATGTGCAAGCGGTGAGCTCAGAACAGACTTAGGAAAAGAGAATGACATTCAAAGACAAATTCACCAACAGATTAAACCCTTTCATTTTAAAAAAAAAAATAACGGGAGAAGCTTGGGGGTGGACACACTTTTAAGGAGTCTATTTAAGTCTTCCTCCTCTTCCTCATTGTCTTCAGACGCACATTCGTTCTCTACCAGAGCATGGTCGTGGTCAAAGATGTCCCCAAACCTTCCTGAAAGGCACCGCATAATCAGCCCTAACTCTTTCCTTGCTCCCACGCCACTGTAATCCAATCAGAACTGGTGGAAATTCACATGCATGCTTCTCAGAAGGAGGAGGGTGGTGGAGGAGGAGGAGGAGGAGGAGGACGAACGGAAAGCAGGCAGCTTCATTTAGTTAGAGAGAACAGCTGTCGTCTGTCCGCCCGGGAGTGCAAAACTAGTTCTGCATTGAATCAACAGTAATAAAACAGCATTAAAATGACATCAAGTAATCAACTCTACAAGAGAGGCTTGTTTCAGCCTTCCTGATAAACATTCCTCCGTCCTTTTCAGCAAACCCTCGCCACTGCTCTGCTTATCATGCCTTCAGCTACTTCTCTTTTTCTCTCCAGACATTTTCTCTGAGCTTCGTTGGAGGAGGAGGAGGAGAGGCCTGATCGGGGGTTGCATCAGGGGGATTGTGTGACAGGACACGGCAGAGAGGAAGCATCAAGTCAGCTCGGGTGTCGGGCTCGGGGGTGGGGCAGAGTGTCAGCTTATCCAGACTGGACTGCACAGGTTGAGAAAAACTCCTGGATCGGGTTTGATAAGACCCAGAGAGGTTCTCATCCATCCCTGATGATCGATGAGGAAGTCAGAGGGTGGTGCTCCTCGCCCACCTCGCGACGGAGGAGGGCGAGGGTTGGGCGGGCACCACAGCTTATCAGACCTGGAGGATGAGGGAGGGTTCGGGGGGGGGGTTTGAAGGGTGAGGTACTCTGAGGGAGGGATCCATCCGAGGGACCCGCAGCACTCCCGCTCAACAGGCCTTGTCGTTGTCTTGTGTTTTCACAACATATGGTCTCTCTCAAGGGTCAAAACGGCAATGAAAAACAATCAAGTCTCCATGACAACATCGCAGGAGTCGGGCAACGGCTCGGTCCACAATTTTCAAGCTTGAACTGTCCAAACGGTTCCCATTCAAACATCCAAAACAGCGGTAAGGCGGAGAAAAGGCTCCTGCCGAGTTGTTCACATCCCCCAAAAACTTGACTTAACTTTTCTCTCTCTAGCTCCTCAACCTCATTGCGGTGGTGGATTGGGGGGAGGGGGGGGGGGATCTCAGGGTGAGAGGTGTGCAAAAAAAGGGGTTGGAGGTGTGGAGTGTCACAAGGCCACGGCGGTGCAGGGGTGTTTGAGCTTGCAGGGCAGCACTCCTCTGTTGAGCTGGTAAAACTCCACCAGGTGGATCAAATCTGTGAACTTTGTGGCGCTGTCGTCGAGGCTGAAGAACACCTGACCGTCCTCCTCACACTTTAGACCGGAGCCGGAGGGAGGAGAGAGGATAGTTAGCCCTCACACGGCAATAAGAGATGTGTACTTGTCTATTAGCTACTGAATAAAAAACACATGGAGCAAATACATGGAAAAAGTCTGGCGTTTTCTTCTTCTTGGTCCATCACTTTGGTACAGACTGAAATATCTTAACAACTATCCCCTGACTTTTCATCTAGCTTCATCATCAGGTCAAAACTTTCTGCAGCATACCTTACCTCCTTTTTAATTTTGGTGAACTGGCCCTTTAAGCCATTTCTAAGTAGATTTATATACTGTAACAAAATTAATTCAAACAGATGGCAGCCTGGAAGGACGGAAAATCTTCTTTTAAAATCTTAAAAAGGAATGATATGCTTTGGAAAATGGTTGGTGCTGACTTTAAGTCAGTGTAGCACACCATATGTTTCTTTATGCTATTAGATTAAGCTGTATCTCAGAGCATTTAGGTGTACCTGCTTGAAAATTGCAGGGACAGATATGTTTCTCTGTTGGTGATGCCATGATCTACTATGACAGTTTAGTAATTCAGCTTCAACATGAAATGTAAAAATCGGTAATTTTACTGTAGTAAAAAAATAAAGCAGTGATCTTCCACTCTGTGCCTTATTTCAGAGGGTTTTACAAGTGAGCATGACATATTTCCTGCAGTGATTGTGTTGTGTGATGTGACTGACCGGTAGGATCTGGAAGTGCTTGATCTTCTGGTGGTGGCACAAGGTGAGCACGAATGCCTTGGGATTACTCTGACTGTCCCGCAACAGGAATAATCTGACACACAGAACATTAGAGAGACATGATCAAACTGCTGCATGACATATATATATATAAAGACTTTGATGGGTTTTATAATATTACATTTCAAATGTTTGATGATATGCTACTGCATGAACTGAGGGAGCTGTGACTCTTGGAGAACTTTATCTTAATCCACTGGGTAAAAGCTAAAATGTGACTGTCATGCCAAAAAGCTGTTTTTAGACACCAACCTCTAAGATCTAAGCTTTTCTTGGCAGCGGTGAGGTCTTTATTTTTTCCAATAGCTTTCTACTGCATTTTACATGAGCAACATTTATCTAACCAAACCACAGTTCTTACCCGTCTACTTGGCCTTGTTGAATGATCATTTTGTGGGCTTCCTCTCTCATGATGCGACCATGAAACCATATCTGTGTCCTGTGGATCACTAAAAAAAAAAAGACATCATTCACTCAGTGTTTGAGAATTTTGTTAAGTTCATAATCACTGTATATCTATCAGCCCTGGGTAAGCAAACTAAAACCCAGAATAAACATTTTCCCACTGGATAAAGTACTAACATCCACTAACATCTGGCTTTTGTCTTCAGTGGGAAAGGTTACAATCTGCATTTATTTCCGTGACAAATGACTCTAGAATAGTCTAGGATATTTATCAGCTCCAGCTTGGATCAGCAGTGATGCAAACATGAGTACAAGTTGTTGCTAGCGCCAAATGTGAAGGAATTCACTCAAAGCGTTCCCAGGATTTTCAGAGAATGGGAACCTTTGATCTCCAAAATCCAATCAGATTATTCGTTTATGATAAATTTGTAGAACTTCCCTCAAGGCAATCCTGAGATATCACGTTCACGATAATGGAGCAGAAGGACTGATTCACTGTGACAAAAGGACTCTATAGCCTATTTTTAGCAGTTTTCCCATGTTGAAAAAAATCAGCATATACGCATTCATTTTGGTGGAAAATGGTATGAAACTTTCCTGTTAATTAATGCTGTATTTGATAGTGTTTTGAAGTCAGATTACCTGTGCTCAGAGAGGACGGGTGCAGGGGGCTGGGACTGCCCAGGACATTCATACGCTGGCTCCGTTTCTATGTGGAGGAAAGGGCACATGTGCACCATTTACAATAAGATAACAACATATAAAACAAAATTCCTTAAAATCAACCACCCAGCTTCAAGCCTCGACTTTCCCTCATGAAATACTAGAATATGCTGGAACAGTCATTTGAACCAAAACACAGATCATTTGAATTTATGCGGAGCTCTGTTGAGGTTTGATTCTTTCTGCTACACTAAAAAAAACATTGTTAAGATTTGCTCTTGTCCACAACGATGAAAAAAGGAGTGAGCAGCTGCTCTGGCCTCGTCAGAGCTGTGATCTCAGCAACAGATAAGTGGAGCTGCGGCACAATTTACCAGGAAAAGTGATGCAGGGGAAGATAAATTAGTTCAGAATGGAAAAAGGCTTCTGCACAACAATAAAGGTCAAAGAAACAAAGTAAGAAAAAGGCAGTGCTGACTTGCGATACAAACTAAACCAAGGGAGGGGGAATGATAAAATGACATTTTTAAACACTTTAAGAAACTATTCTTTGTATTTATCACATCAAACAACTGAAGCTCAAATCTGTTCATCCCCTTCTTACCCTCCAGGTCTGTCCCTCCTCCAGGGCGGCGCTCTGGGCCTCAACGGGGTTGTCGATGACGCGGCCGGTCCGCCCGGAGAAGTCCATGGCGACCAGGGAATTCTCAGATACACTCCGCTGTTAGGAGACGTGGCAGGGTGAGGAGTGGGGGGAGGGTGTACACAAGGAGCATGGTGGAGGGGGTGGTGATGGGGGGGTGCACAAGGGTCAGAGGTCAAACAAGCCAGACACACTCACTGGGGCATGACAAATCCTGTCTGCACACAGACCCACTTCAGTCAATCCACAAATGCCACTCTGAGAAAAAGCACAAGACCCTCCAGGTTCTCTGGTTTTCCTGTTCAAAATTATTTAGATTTTCCTCTAAAAAAAACTACTAAAGTTGTTCTCTGGTCTGAAAATAGTCATTTAAACAACTGTGCTTAATTCAAAGGAATAAGTGTCATAATTTGCATGGTTTATAAAAATATAATAATGTTTAACAAGTTGCAGTATAAACTTATTTTACTCCACACTTTAAAACCTTTGTGATATTGGATTTCAGACTTAAAGAAAACCCGTTTTTTCCAACGTAAAACAGCTCCTGAGGTGATTATTCTTAGTGTAACAACATATAAGTATGCAGGTTTGCTGTGTGGGCAAAACCAAACATGTCTCTGGATTACATAAACGTTCACTCTTTAAAATAACTTAATAAAAGGGGGTTATGTGTCGGAGGGACTTTAATGATAAACTGCTGTTTGTTTGAATGAGCTGAATCTGGACTAGTAGTATTTCCCTACAGAGCACTACATTATTTTAAACTGACTAACAAAAGGTCAACAGCAGCAACGATCGTTAGGTACAAAATTCCTTTCAGCAACAAATCATTAAATGGAAAACTTATCTAACCCATGGTGTTTCCTCTTTAAAGGAGCGAGGCACAAATCTATTCCAATTCCCCATCAGCTAATCATTGGATCAATATGGATCAGTCCTGGATGGATGGGCAGATACTCACCACGGGTGCAGTGAAAGGCGAGAGGTTGGACTTCCTCTGCTGGGGAACGTTGTAGCTCTGATACAGTAGAATCCCAAACTGTGAGGACACAAGAGAAGAGACGGCATCAACTCGTGTTTCCAAATTCATGTTAGGAAGGGGAATGCACTTATTAAAGTTACTGTGAGGAACTTTTAACTGGTTGTTTAACAGTCTCAAATAATACTGAAGCCTCTATATGATCTACATAAGTAAACGAGACCATCAGTGAGAAGACTGTCTATTTCCATAGTTATTCTTAATGCTTGTCATCGGTGCCACCAGGTCAGATTCCACGCAAAGTCCAATGAAATCATGCAGATTCCACAGAAACTGCTTCAGCTAAGGATCCAGCTTGGCCTCCGGCAGCAGCCAGCCCTCCTGCCAGGAGCAGAGCTTTTCACTGCTCCGCCGGTCCCCCTGGGAGCCAACACGAGAGAACCCGAACCAGGACTGAGCGGAGCAGACTGTCAGATCCTGCTGCAGTAAAATGAGAGGTTTTCTGAAGGGACTCTGGTGCTCGGAAACACTGCCACTTTTGTCCACAGGGACCACTCAAATCAATACAATAAGATTCCTCGTAACTTAAGTAACTACTAGGTTCGGGTTCTAGTTTGCAGTCCGACAACCCTCTGTGAACTGTACAGTTATACAAGACCCACAGCCTTGGATTTAACCACAATAACAACATATGAAAGTAAAGGAAGTACTTTGAGCAGTCGGAAGGCCGTCATCCAGCAGGTCCTGCTCTGTTCGTCCTCAGCACACAGCATCTTTAGCTCCTTACAGTCACTCCTCACTTTGCTGGGCTGTGAACCAAAGAGTGGAAAAAGTGGGATATGAATCAATGAGATACTTATCAGGAACATGAACAAGAAAGGACACTTTTGTGGTTTCTGGCATTTCAGTTTTTGGTAGTTAGAGACCCTGAAACTTGTGATCTGGCAGGGCAAGACTGTAACTAAGGTTTGTATTTTAGTGATTGCAAAGATTAGTAAAGCAATTCTTATTGATCAGGGTTACATTATATGCAATCAAATGCATCTCATATATAATACAGCAGGTGACAATAAGAACAATAATATTGCATTTTATGATCACTGTTAATGCAAGATTTATGTGATGTTATCCAACAATAGTCACTGTTGCCATAAGCAACAATTATGAAATATTACAAGACAAAACAGTAGCGCTGTAGTAGAGTATAACAGTAACACAACAAGGGACCAGTCCTCAAGTTAAAATCTCTATCTAACATAATCTAACATTTAAAAGTATTTTTGTAATGGAGACAAGTGCGAGTAATGGTGATGAAAAATCAGCTTTTAATTATTTCTAAAATCGCACTGAAGAATAAAAATGTCTTGATGAGACAACATTCTCATATTACCTGTTTTTTTAATCTAAATTCTAAAACTATAAATTGTCATTTTTTTCAGGTGCTAGATGAAACCTCTAACACTCCATATTGTTCACATGCTGTGCACTTGAGCATTTCATCATACTTAAAACAATATATACATAATCTAAGTCCTTGTACTAAGGACCATACCATAATCAGAGCACAGACTCTCTCCTTTCCCCTCCATCAGTAACAAGGACGTTAGACACACTGCTCCTTAGACGAAACCCCGACCGATGAATTCATTCATGTCACCATAGCAACAATGCATCCACCCCCGGCAGCCGAGTAAAATCCCTTACCCAATCCTGCACCGTCACCCCCGCTGACAGCATCTGACATGCCAGTTGTCTGGTGTGTGTGTGTGTGTGTGTGTGTGTGTGTGTGTGTGTGTGTGTGTGTGTATGTATAAGAGAGAGGTGCGGGGGTTAGGCGGGCCAGATTCCCTGTACCATCCTGGCTTATCCCAGATCAGTAGGTGACCCACCACCGATTACTGCTGGAGTGGGACGTGTGTGTTCGAACCCCCCACTGAGCGCTTTTAACCCTCATGTCCTCTGACACACACACACACACACACACACACACACACACACACACACACACACACACACACACACACACACACACACACACACACACACACACACACACACACACACACACACACACACACACACACACACACACACACACACACACACACACACACACACACACACACCTCTGATAGGAGGACAATATCAGTGTTGAAATCATTTTTCAGCCAAGTACCCCCTGAGCAACGCAACAGAATAGTGAACGTGGGTTTGTTTTGGCAGTTTATTTTAGTCAACGTTTGCACTATAAATTGCATTTTTTTTATTTATGAACTTATTGTTGTATCATTATTTTAGGAAATATGCATCCTGATATTTCTTAAATTAAATCTCAAGAACCCACTGCAGTACGGCCATTTGAGAATCACACTACATGGTACATGGTTTCTCTTCTTTTATTGGGTTTGAGAGAATCTCGATTCACTAAAATAAACAATCTATTTAAAATTGCTTGGTAATGTTTTACTGGAAAAAGTATAAATATAACATCCAGCAATGGGTTAAATGAGTTGCTCAGGTTTCTTGTGTGTTACCTTGATGCAGAACTGATAATCTGTCGGAGCGTTGTGGAGTTTTCTGCCTGCGATGATGGTGAGGATGTTACTGTCCTCCAGATCCGACAGCAGCTGCAGGTGTCGGGGCTCCTGTTTAGTTGTGGGGAGGCAAACGGAAAGTGATGTCAGCAATAACATAAAAAAATAATTATAGACTGCTTTAAACTGTTTTTGTTAATTGTGCTTAAACAAATTAAAATAAAGATGAGGTTTTGTTTAATAAAAAAAACAAGAAGTTGAGGTTTTCTCTTTTAACACATAAAACTCAACTAGTTGACACCAAAAGTTTGTCAATCCTGAAAAGTAAACTCCTCATAAGCTGGTGGCAGTAATTCATCACCTTGGATGTTCCCTTAGTAGAGTAGTAGAGCCCGGAGCGTCGCAGGAACATGTAGAGTTTCTTCCAGGACCTGCGTCCGGGCTCCTTCACATGCAGATAGCCCTGGATCTCTGGACAGCTGCTGGAGTTCAGAAAGTTCTGCAAAGAAAAAAAACACACAAACAGCGTCCATTGGGAACAGTGCTGCAGGAGAACTGAATGTACATAACATAAATGTTTGTGTTTCATTCTGGAAACTGGATGTTCTGACATGATTAGTGTTTAGAGATCGCAGTGGAATATTGAGGCAGGTTTTTGTCTTTATTCCCTAAAAATCTGGCAGTAGCGACATTGGGGGAATGCAATTAGCAGATTTCAGGAACTGTGTGTGTGTGTGTGTGTGTGTGTGTGTGTGTGTGTGTGTGTGTGTGTGTGTGTGTGTGTGTGTGTGTGTGTGTGTGTGTGTGTGTGTGTGTGTGTGTGTGTGTGTGCATATTTCTGAATACCAGATGTCCAAGAATTCACTTTAGTGAGACAGTTTTCCTGCTTTCACTCTTGCTACTTTAGAGTAAGGATTTAGCTTTAGGATTATAATTAGATTGAGGATTAATTTTGAGTTTAAGTTAAGCGTTATGTAATGAATCAAGTCCTTACATGGGTGCTATTCAAGACTCATGTGTCCCTCCACTGAGTCATCTCCTTACCTGTAAGAGCTGTGACTGAGGGATTGAGCCATCGGACTCTTGACACCAAGCCACCATCTGCTCTGGAAAAAAGTTCTGGATGGAAAAACACACAGAGGCTGACATTGAGTGAGAGAGAAAGAAAAGAGAGAGAGAGAGAGAGAGAGAGAGGCACTAGAAACCACTTAGTGCATATGCAAGCTCAGAGTGGGGTAGTGTTTCTCTATGCAGAATACGTCTTTCTTTCTCTGTGTGTGTGTGAGTGTGTCTGATGAGCACAGGGACTCAAAGACAAAGTGGTGGGGGCGAGAGAGGTAGATAAAGGGAGAGAGAGAGAGGGCACTCCAGCCTGGGAGTAGATGCAGTATGATCTCACCCGCTGATGTAATCCCCTTTAGCCAGCAGCGCTACTCTTAGCGTGATTGACAGGCCGCGGACAGCACTCTGGTGTTTTACTGTGCTCATTACCACAGAGCTGAGGTCACCTGCTGGCTCTGACACTCACCTAAATCACCACGGCAATAATGTCACTGTACACCCGCCGAGCACGCAACAGCAGAGCCCCATGCTGAGACGACATCTGCAAAGGATGCCACGCAAAAATGAAACGGCCAGTGCTGACTCGCCGGCTGTCAGAAGCAACTCTGTGTCCTTTAGAGTGATGGACAGCTTTTACATTTTCATATGTTAGCTCGGCGCTGTTATCCAAACAGACTTTGAACGAGTGCAGAAGTAGATTGAGCTTCAGCTTCGACATCACCAAACATGAATGCACGCGGAGACGACACAAAGAAAGCATTGTGGATAAAGTTAGACTGATTTGGGATAAGGGATGCATTGTATTGATTTAATTGTAAAATTGGGCAGTGTACGACACAAATAAAGGACGGAGCTTTACTGAACAAAAGAGTTGATGAGTTGATTTCAGCCATACTGATGTGGTTCTTAGATGCCGGTAACTAGTGCCATGAAATTTAGTACAAAAATTCATGTTTCTCTCTGAGACTTTTTGTTTTTCAAATACCTTCATTACTGTTTTGTGCTAATTGCCAAATGTTAGCATGCTAACACACCATACACAGATGGTGGTACACGGTAAACATCATGCTCCCACTAAACATCAGCATGTTAGGATTGAGATTGTGAGCGTCCTATTTCAGCCTCTGTTTGGGTAAAGACCCACTGAAGGCATGAGACGATCAGCATTCTTCTTCCTGGGATCCCTCTTTTCTGTGTTCTTGACCTCCAGGATTATATATACAAAATAAAACAAAGTGCTGCAATGGCGAAATCCAAGTGTGTTGCTGAGACAGAGAAAGGTCTCGAACAAAGTAATTTTCTGCTGATTTGTGCGTTTGAAAAAAGCCATTTTAGTTTCAGGATGTTTAGAAGATATGTAGCTTGAGGAAATTGGGTTCAAAGTTACTTCAGGGACTGTGGGGGCAAAAAAAATGATCTTAATCTGGTTTTACTAAACAGAGCCTCAAAGAGATGCTAGCAACGATGTAGACTCATCTTTTGAGGGTAATGAAGGAAGGTATACCAGCCCACGTTGAAAGAAAACACTGGGTCATTTTTGTCATTTCTGGCTAAAAGCAACAAAATGTAAAGGTTTTGTATGTCAGCAGCTATCTTCAGCTCCAATCCAAAAATATCCAGGCGTAAAAATAGTCTGAACCCAATCTGTGTGTGTGTGTGCGTGTGGATGCGTGCAAACATGAAGCCCCGTCTTGGTGGATTAGCCAACTAATTGGTCGTTTTGGTCTACTGAGATCATTTATTTTATGAATCTTTCTTCATGCGTTTTTCACGCTTAACTAATTTCCACAAAACTACTGAGCAAATCTCTGGTAAAACAACATATTAAAAGTGGTGCTTTTCTTCTGCATGATTCTTTGTGGACAAATTCAGTTTTACAGTTTAAAGTTTTTTGGTCGACAAAATCATATCATGGTTAGTTGACTAAGATGTTTTTTATCCAAGGACAGAACTGGAAATGAATGATTTAGGGATGCAAGAGACTCACCAGGGGGTTCCTGAAGAATTCATATTTGGCATAGTTCTTCCTGAAGAGGAATTTACTGTCGCTGCTCATGGAGGCTTGAACCTGAACCACCAGCTCGTGGTCCTCCAGACATCTCTCTGTACGAGGACACAGACGGACAGTGTTAGTCACCTCAACTGGGATGTGTTGTCCTCTGGAATGTAACTGGAGGCAGATTTTAAATCAGTGTACATTCATTCAATATCCAAAACTCTGCTGCCAGACTGCGAACTAAAACAGAAAAGAGAGAACACATCACTCCAGCACTGGCTGCCTTTAGTGAATCCAGAATTGATTTTAAAGTCCTTTTACTCGTCTACAAACCTCTCAATGGTTTAGGACTAGACTACATCATAGACTCCATGTTGGTCTATGTTCCTGCACGAACCCTAAGATCCTCCAATGCTGGGTTTCTAGCTCCTAAAACCCCTCAAAAAAGAGAATTGGAGATGCAGCTTTTTTTTTTTGTTTTGCTCCCAAACTGTGGAACAACCTACCCCAAAACATTAGAGAGCCATCCTCAGTTGACATTTTTAAGCATCATTTGAAAACAAATCTATTTCGCCAAGCCTTTCTTTTTGCTGTCTATAAATTTTATGTCCGCACATTTTTTTCATTTATTTAAATATTTGTCATTTTCAAATGTTTTCCAGTCTTTATTCATCTATATTCTACTAAAAATGTGAATTTTCTGTTTTTATTTATATTATTTAATTTTTTTCAAATGTGCAGCACTTTGAGCTACACAGTCTGTATGCAGTGTGCTATATAAATAAAGATTATTATATTATTTAAAAAAAGAGGATGTAATTTACATAGTTTCACTGTTCATAGTTCTTCCCTTCTTTTAGGGTTGATCTGCAGCATAACAAGCAGCTCTTTTGCATTCATTTCCTGTCTCTCTCTTCATGTTTCTCATCTCTTTTTAACATTGAAAGCATATTCTGAGATGTCCTTGTCACCAGAGGACCTTGTTTACTGTAAACAGTTTTGAACAGTGTCCTCTAGCAGCAGGAAACACAACAACCTTTTGATGTGCGAGAACAATTGAAAATCAGTTTCTTTCACTTTATCTAGTACTTTTGTTTTAAATAGAAGATGGTCTAAACTGGAAAGAATGAGTCTTTTCTACATAGAGGAAATACAGTTTACCACCTTTTCTTAGTCCCATAAATCTCTCTGATGTGAACTCATTTTAAAGACATAGTTAACAGTGCTCGCTATAAACTTCATGTCTTATGATAATTGAAAATAGGCACAAACACATCACGGGTTATATTGTTATTGCATACAATGACACAGCAAGAAAAAAAAAAACTCGCCTGTTACTAGGAGACGAGCGAGGGAGTAAGAGGTTAAATGAGGAGGGGCAATGAAAAGAAGAAGCAGTGTGAGGCGGGGAGGGAGGAGGTGAAGGTGGAGAGGAGTGAGATGGAGAGGAAGGGAGGAGGAGGAGGAGGAGGAGGAGGTGGTGAGGGCATTGCAGGAAGATGATGTCATGTATTTAGGCTGATTGCTGAGAGCAGCGAAGCCATAAGCAAAGTACAAGCCACTGACAAACACACAACCACACATTAAGAGCTCACACAGGCCTAACCTGCTCACTGTGCACCACAGAGGCACAATTACTTTCTCTATGTGTGTGTGTGTGTGTGTGTGTGTGTGTGTGTGTGTGTGTGTGTGTGTGTGTGTGTGTGTGTGTGTTCTCCTCTTTCTTGAAGTTGAGGGCATATGATCTCACAGTGAGGCCGCTGAGAAATAGATAGTGACAGGATGTTCTAGATCTGCACGGACCCACACACACACACACACACACACACACACACAGACACACACACACACACACACACACACACACACACACACACACACACACACACACACACACACAGGAACACACAGACACACTCATTCATATATTTTGGTCAAACTTTAGACACTTATCTTGTTAATAATGTATTCTGGCTGCAGTTTAGGGATGGAAATGTCTGAGATCTTTTGGAGAGACTAGTATATGTGTGTGTATGTGTGTGTGTGTGTGTGTGTGTGTGTGTGTGTGTGTGTGTGTGTGTGTGTGTGTGTGTGTTTGTGTGTGTGTGTGTGTGCGCTGGCTGCAAGCAGCGGAATTTCCTGTGGAGGTTTAAGGAGAGATTGATTGGCTAGAAAGGCTAGGGGCTCGTCCAACGGAGAGGCGTGATTGGTTCTTTGCATCTCTGGTATGACGCTTCCAGTCCAGCCCCCCCCCCCCCCCCCCGCACACACACACTCAGCCTCTCCCTCTCTCTCTGTCTCTTATTCTCTCTCCCTTCATCGCTCTCTCTTTTTCTCTCTCGCTCTCTCTCTCTCTCTCTCTCCTCACCTCACATTCCATCTCTCCAGTGCACTTTTTTCCAGAAACGCAGATCAAGCAGCAAAGCACAAAGCGATCCTTTGACTCTAAAAATACGACTCGAGAGTAGGAAAGCCTCACCGAAGACACAAAGACAGACCCAGAGAATAAAGAAATAAATAAAGCTTCAAACATAGACACAGCAAAAGTGGGGAAGCAAAGCATGAGTCTTGTGTTTTCTGCTTCCTCTCCCCCCCCCTCCCCGAGCATATTATTGGGAGGGAACAGGCATGCGAGCAGAACATGGAAAATGTTTAATCCTACGACCACCACACCTCCCTCCCCGAGCCGTATAGAAGGCATACAAGCACTCGTGCCATGCTCAAGTGAACATACACACTGAGGGTACACACAAGAGAGTAACCCCTAAAACCATGCAGTGACACACAAAAGGGGTTTAGACACATACACACACACACACTCGTATATACAAAACTGAAAAAACACAGGCAGAAAAGACATATTCTCTTAAAAACCCACTGCAGACAAACAAACAGGAATGTAGTGGAAAGTCAAGCCTCCATAATTACTTTTATCGGTCTTTTCACTTTCAGATTGGCTTTTATGCACTTCTCTCATGTCTGATTTACATTTTCAAAGTTTGCTACTTAGAAAGACACTGCCTTTAGCAGAAAAAGAGAAAAAGTGAACGCTCCTTTTGGAAAATATCACCGATAATGTAACCAATGTTGGCTCAAATTAGTGTTGGTTTGCTTTACTGAAATCAAACTGTTGTTCAATCACCTTTTCATACACAGCTACATCATTGCATATCACCAATGCAGATATAGAGATGCACAAAGTAGAATCAATGTCCATTCCTGCCAAAAGAAGCATGCATACAGATACTAGTGTGCCAAATCTACACCTGGGTCCACACACACTCACCATGCATACTGTATATATACACACACATCCTTACCGAGGCCAAGGATGGGGTGGTGCTCCACCAGTGTCCAGGAGTTGTCGTCCACACAGTGGCTCTTGTAGACCAGGAGCTGACACACATCTCTGGCCGTCATGTCTGCTGGGATCTCCAACACTTTACCGGCCCCATCCTCGCTCCACACTTTCACTATCTGAAAACACATCGGGATAACGATGAGAATATGTAATTAAGAGCAGCAAAGGTCAGGCTGGAGAAAGTCTAATAACGCTCAGAAAGGTGGGGCGCGTCCAGAGCCATTTTCGGGGATTTAGATCCGCAGAGAAAAAAGAAGAAATTAACAGATCAGAGGCTAAATTTACCTCCATGACAAGGTGCTTTGTCAAGTCCACTCTGAAAAAAAGTCCTGTTCACATTATTCTATCACTCCAACATGAGAACCGCATAAAAAAAAAAAAAAAAAGAAGAAGGATGACGTCCAGGAAAGGTCGGCCGGCCCCTGTGCTCTCAGTTCAACCCTTTTGTCCACAGCTCAACCAAACTTACTCATAGGCATGTTCACAAATACGCACGCAATCTGCTGGCGCAAAAAAACACTATGAAACGTTTTTCTGTCACATGAAAATAAATCCATAATAGTAGAAAAAACACATAGTTTGCACTTGGACAGATAAACAAAACTTGGTATTTATACTTGTGTTGTATTTTGTCCTTTAAAATGTCACCGCTGGGAGCAGCAGACGGGTACAGCTAAAAGCCATTGTTGCGCCATTTTGAACTATTTCAACCAAGTGCCCAAAGCGACATTTAAACCAGTGTAATTTTGTCTTATCTGAGTGTGATGCTGCACAGATAACCACAGACCAGCTGCTTCACACCACTGAACGAGCAGATTCACACACACGCCACGGAGAGCTCGCTCCAACATGCAGAACAACACACAAACACACACAGTAACATGAGCAAACGAACATGGGAAAGTGGCTGCAAACCACAACGACGACTCCGATCATCTTCCAGATATCAGAGAGAAATCGCTTGTGTGTGTGTGTGTGTGTGTGTGTGTGTGTGTATGTTTGTGCATGTATCCTCACACACCCACATACTTAACATCTTCTGTTCACAGCAGGGATTCTGCTGCCCTGCACGTCACACAAAACCAAACAACTGTTGAAAAATGACATGAAACAAGACACAAAGCTGGTGATAGGAGAGGGCCCGAGGGCTTGGGGAGGGGGTTTGGTACGGAAAATTAACTCGAACAATGGCACTGCAAAGTGGAAACCTACAAAACACAGAAAAACGGCAGCAACGGTGGCCTAGAAATGACTGAAAGCACCAGCAAGGCGCCGCAAAGAGAGACTCCGAATGCAATGAGAGACTCCGAATGCAATGAGAAACAACGTCACAGCGCTCTCTGCCTCTGCAAAGCCACAAGACTCCCTCCTCTCTTCCCACACGCCCCCATAAGAAAAAAAAGTGATTTCATGACGCAGGAGTTTTGTTTGACAAAAGTTTCACCCAAAAAAACTGAGAGGAAAAAAAAAAGGTCCTCATCCCTGCAAACTGACCACACGTGCACACGCACGCACACACACACACACAGCTGCCGACGGACATCCAGAAACGACAGGAACGTGCACACGAGTCTCTTACCTCCACAGCCTGAAAGAGGCAACAGTCTGGAGAGCAGGATGGCATTTTCACACTGAGACGCTCTCCAGTGACACAGAGAGACAGAGGGAGGGAGGGAGGGAGGAGGAGGAGGAGGAGGAGGGAAGGAAGTCAGGAAGAGAGGGACGGAGGGAGGGACAGATTTGCAAGGAGAATGCAGGAGAGGTAAGAGGGAAGAAGGGGGAGGAGGGAGGAAGTGACAGAAGAAGGACGAGAGAGAGAGAGAGAGAGAGAGAGAGAGAGAGAGAGAGAGACAGAGAGAGAGACAGCCTGCCCCTTCTTCTCGTGCTGGGCAGCATAAAGGCTGAGCTGCGAGGAGTGGTATGAGCCACCGCTCCTCTCCTCCCTCCCTCCCTCCCTCCTCCCCCTTTTCCTCACACTGGATTAACCCAGTGTGGGATTTTTTAAAACGGTGAGCTGCTACCTGTCACGTACTCTACACTCTTATCTTCAGGGCTGCGTTCAAATCCCCTCATCCCTTCCCAAAACAAAAAGATCGCGTCAGCTCCTTTTACCAATGGCGCCGCACCAAAAGTAACAGTCTCTCTCTGCCACAACCCCCCCCCCCCCGCACACACATGCACATGGATAGAGGGAAACAAGCTCAAACTACTAAGCCAATCACTGAACACTCACACGAACACATCCCTTATTCTTATGCATCCACTGACATTTCATCTGAGGCACCCGACGGATTTAATTTCTACCCCCTCCCTCTTATCCTCCTCCTCCTCCTCCTCCTCCTCCTCCTCCTCCTCCTCCTCCTCCTCCTCCTCCTCCTCGGCTGTATGTGAAATACTATGCGCGAGTGTTAGGACCAGAGCAACATGTGTAACGCACACTGACGGCTTCGAAGGTCTGCAAAAGGAGGCAGTCGGAAAGAAAACGGTGGGGTGATCCTATCTGAAGCGGTAGGGGATCACGTGTCGGGCGTTTGGGCTTTACTGAGGGGGTCAAGGGAGGGGTATGCAGGGAGGAGGGCAATTGGGGGGTTGGTTGCTCAGCAAATCTGCACAACCGAGAGAGAGAGAGAGAGAGAGAGAGAGAGAGAGAGAGAGAGAGAGAGAGAGAGAGAGAGAGAGAGAGAGATAAAGAAAATGAGGGGCAGGTTGGAGAGAGAGAGGAATAGAGAAAGAGCTATGGAGGAATGTCAGTAATGCAATACTGAGTCATAATAAGGCTCATGTGTGGAGCGCAGGCCAACCCAGCTGGCCCCTAATACAGTGTGCATGAGAACTATGAGACCAACGCACACACAGACACACACACACACACAGACACACACTGGACACACACAGACACACACACACACACACACACACACACACACACACATTCTCAAAAGAGGAAGACGAAATGTAAACTATGACAACCAGCTCCGGCAGGTTTTTTTTTTTTTTTTTTTACTTTACTGGTCTACTTTTTTCCTCCCGTCTCAAGCTAAAGTTTTTGCAGCCTTCTGGATAGCAGTATAACCCTGGCTTCTCACTGAGTACATGTACATGTGTGTGTGTGTGTGAGGATAATGCATGTTCATGCATGTGATGAGCACATGAGAAAGAAAAGGTGGGCATATAGGAGCGATAACAAGCTCACTTTCCTTCTGTTTAATCTCCCTTTTCTTTCTAATTTCTTCTGTTTCGATTAGGTGTTACGTGTACTTGTTCTTTAACTTTCAAACAACTGTTCTATCTGCAAGGTCCTTAAAATCCTCATCCTTTGTCTTTTTTTCATCAGGTTTTATCTGAACATGATGTAATTTAACTCACCATAACTTGGTCCTCCCCCTTTCTGTTTTACCCTCCCCCACATCCCTCTTTTTTCTCTCCACCAGGGGCATGTTAGGGGGGGACATGAACAGGGTTATTGGTCTCCTATGCTACTTAAAACACACGCACACGCACACGCACACGCACACGAGTGTAAAGCGGGCTTGGAGCCACGGCATATTGGATTGAAGGGTCACGGACAGACACCTGCATGTCTATAAACAAAGACATACACACACAGGCACAGTATATACGGGGTCAGAGGTCAAACACAATAATCTGCACCAGGGTCAGGCCCACTTGACCAAGAGGTTTATGGGCCCCTAAACCTATCAGGCTGTACGCAAACACACAACAAATGCACACACCCATACAAGCTAACACAGGCCCACACACACACACACACACACACACACACACACACAAGTGATCTGGTTATTTTAAGCCAGAGCAGATCTGTTCCACAGTATTACGACCCGCTCATTGTAAAAGCAATCTTGATTTCGTCAGAGCTAAGGGGGGCAGGGGTGGTAACGCCCACTTTGTTTTTGTTTTAATGTATAAATTATAGGTTTTAAACCAGTAAAACTGATACATTCTGGGATGCTTTAGTATTGTTTGCACCATTGTGACAGAAGAAATTGAAAATATTGTAACCTGGAAGAAAAACAGAAAAAAACATGGATGTTAAGAAAAGGAAAATGTGGCTCTAATAATGCATTTACAAGCAGACGGTAAATGAGAATTCATCTAAGTGGACGAGAACAGGATGGTAAAATTAGATGAACGGTGGAGAATAACGGATACAATAGCAGTAAAAGCCACTGCCGTCCAAAGTTAAAATAACTTGTAACTCTCATTACCAATATCGTCTGGTTTCAACTATGTTGGGCTGAAAAAAAATGTGCATGCAGGCTGAAATTCAACCGAGTTGCTCTGTCAGGAGATGCAGTGTTTTAACAAAGTAAGAGTAGAAGAGCTACGAGCAAGGAGAACTAAATAACTACCAAACTAAAGTCTGCTAGGTTAATTCATGCAGTGGAACATGCCATAGGCCTTCACATCCCTGGTTTGGAGCTGCTATGAGAAAAAACATTTTTTCATTGTCGATTACACACTTGTAATGCACTGCAGAAGGATGCATGTTTTCGATTTTGTAATGTTTATGTACTGAGGTGGGGAAAAGATGCAGCTTTTTTAAAATACAGACTGCTGTAATCATATTTTTGAGAGCACTTAAAAAAAAAGGTTTAGATTTATCTGATGCTTGCATTCATTCAAGAAAAAAATGACATTTTCAGGAATATAGAGAACTAAGAAAGCGCTATATTTAGGTGCAAAGAGAATTGGTGTGCATTCCAATTGTGAATCATATTCGAATCCAGAGGCCAGTGAATATTCACACCTCTAATGTGAAAGCAGCATTATCGTTCCGCTCTTCAAAGGTGATATGCTAGCTATGCTGGCTGCTTAATAGGAAATACATTTTTAAAATGTATTTAATGGCCTCCTACCGGTGCAATAATGCATTAACCAATCTAAAGATGTTCAGTTTGTGGCATTAGTTTAACTTAAAGTTTCAAATTGTATTGTTCCACAGCAAAATGAAAATCTAGTGAAGTGACCAGCAGCTACAAACCTCCGTATGATAGCTGTCTGTCTGGTGGAGGCTTCTACTAATGTCAGGATCTGAATGCTAGTTGGTTGTGACTTCCCTCTCTGGTCTGTTACACTGTCAGCTGTCTTTCATGTCTGTGAGTGGTCGGGTTTCAGGCCAGACATAGCTGATTAGCTCTGCAGACAGGCCAAACTCAATTTCACCTCACTGGAGCGCCACCACAAAGCCTGACTGAGTGGCTCACCTCCCCACCTCCCCACGACCCAACACTGACACGACACTGTCACACACACACACACACACACACTCACTCACACACACAAACATACAAAGTCAGACAGAAAGCTTCTACTGACTGATAGACGTCTACTACGTGAGTGTTGGTGAAATTGATCCAATAAAACAAAATAAAAACCCCATTTTGACCTGGCAGATATCAAAATAAAATTTAAAAAAACTGGTGAAACAATAGATGATTATTGTACAGGACATCATTGATCTTATTTGTTAAAATTCCAAGAAACATGTGAGGTTTGTAAACTCCCTCTCCAGGAATAAAAATCAAATCTTTTCCAAAAAATAAAGTCAGAAAATGGTTTCATCAGTGCTGAAATCAAATGCAATCCCTGGCGCCTTAACTGGTAGAAATGACCTCAAACAAGAGTTCATCTGGATATTGTAACAACTGTGGTCCCTTAAACAATCATCTCTCATCATTATCTGGTTGCGTATGTTTGTGTGTTTGTGTGCTTGTGTGCGTGTGTGTGTCAAAGAAGCGTATGATTGCTGCAAAATTGCAAAGTTGCGTCATCACATTGCCATAACGTGTAAAACATTACTCTATGGCACAAACTCAGAAGTCCTGTAAGTCTTCATAACACAAACACACACACACTAACACACACACACACACACCAACACACACACACGTGTACATGCACCTGATCTGATTGCAGTGGGTCAGCAGACCATTGCGTGCAGAAGTTCATCAGCTGACCACAGACCACAGGGGGAGGTATGAGTCCTAAACAGAGTGTTTGACTCGAATTACTTTTCATGACACGGCTTCAGCATATATAACTGTATCCATAAATTAATTATACAGTATTTAATAGTATAATAGGACCAGTATATTATAGACACAAAAAAAGTTGTGTCTCATAATGGCTCAACAACAACAAAGCTTAATTATTATAAAAACATTGAGTCATTTCAATCAAGGAGGACAGAAAAAAGACATTTTGACGATTCCATCACAACATTAACTCCAGATATGGGTTAGATTTGAAATATTCTGAGAGTCTACAGCCATGCTAGCAGCTCTGTAATGCTATACTTACTGTAAGACACAGAGGTGCTTTGAGGTAAATGCACACCAGTAACACCAGTATGCCAACATGCTCACAAGCACAATGTTATGTAATGTTCATGTGTAGCAGTTGTAATCTTTGCCATGTTCTCCATCATTTACAGCTGAAGCTGATAGAAATGTAATTAGTTATGCAAATGTTTTGGTCAAGATCAGAGTACAAATTTTGACCTGATGATGGTGCTAGATGAAAAGGCTCCAAAATGTGGTATCCATTAACATCTGCACAGAATTTAATGGCAACCCGTCCAATAGTTGTTGAGACATTTCGCTAAATGATTTGGTGGCGCTGGAGGGAAAGTATGTGAATGTATTTGCAAAATGTCATGGATCAAAGCGGTGCATCCCTAGACACTGCTGGCAAGGCTTAAAAAAGTATAAAAACGCCCAATCCATGACACTGCCAATTCTTTTTAATTTCGCAAGCACTAAATATTTCAATAATCAGACCACACAATGAATAACAAACCATGAGAAACCGACTCTTTCACATCCATTTTTTCCCCATTAAAACCGTCTTTTCTCTTGCCCTTTTTTTTTCCACAGGGAGGTCAGAGGTCAGGGTGATTTTCTGAGCACTGAACCCTGGAAGCTGGGAGACGTTCAGTGTCTTGCTCGAAAGCTACTTCAGCAGGATGGATACATGCCAGCACAGGGGGCTTGAACCCGAGTTCTTTGCTTGAATGATGAACTCTTGAACCGCTCGGCCTCCCCGCCGTCCCTGATGTTCCTAATGCCGCGTCTCTGGCCACAAATAAAAGCAGGAGTTGCGTTACAGCCGCCGCCATGATGCCAAAGCAAACCCATGCACCCTGTGATGACAGACAGGATCTGACTAAAGCCTTGTGAAAGCCTGGGGTAACATGACTGAACCGTGTGGTGTAATACTGCCACAACTTGCGTGGGAAACGGCGTTCAGCATTGTCTACAATCAGACTACTGAATAAGCTTTGTTAGCAGCTACTAGACACCACGTAAAGAGTTTAAGAGTTTTCCTCTAAGTGTGTTTCCAACATCCGATGGATATCCGGCGTCATGTTACCCGTTACCTGTAGCGTGTTCGTGACAAACCCTTTTTGACTGTCAAACACAATGCAGGCCATAAAGCTGTCATGTCACGCACACACAGGGTTTTATAAGATGTGTGTCCCTTTGAGAGAAGACTGAAGCTTAGTGAAGAATGCTCAGATTCCAACTCTGCAGCTGGAGGGAGAGAGATCCTACGATAAAAACCAAGCCAATGCAAATACAATGCAGCTATGTCCGTAGACCAACGCAGGGCACGCCCGACAGTCTCGTCTGCATTGTTGTGTAAGCCATCCTCAGTGGCCTTCAACACAACTAAACTGACCCGCACCCATCCACGCCTACAGGTACGATAACACCCTCACAACCTCTCAGTATCCTAGATCCTTTCTTTCAGCTTGCATATGACATAACATACCATCACACGCCAACAGATGCACGCAAGTCTGGCCAGCGTGACGCTCGTCTTGCTGAACTTTAGTGATTTGATCAGCGAAGGTTTCATTCAATCAGCCGAAGACTAGCCGTTGCATTAGAGAGGATTAAAATACATGAAGGTTTCACACGCATCCACCAAAGGAGACCATTTAAAGGAAGATTTTACACAATCATAACATTGCTAAACAAGACCAAAAGTCTTACATGCTGTATACATGCATGTTTTTTTACATGCTGAATAACTTATTTAAAAGAAAATTATGTGCACATCTCTGGTAGAGAACGGATTTAAATTGGTGCTTTTGTGTGATTCTTTGTGGAGAAACTCAGTTTTATTCGATTAGTTGATTTAATCGACAGATCTGATCAAGAACTTCTTTAGTGGAGGACAGCACTTATCCGCACTTTAGTTATAGTTATCTTGCTAGTTATCATGCGCTACTATACTTATTAGCAGAAAACACAATGTAGAGATGAGGTTGATGTTATTAGTTTGGCAGGTTGGACACTGATGATGGAATGAAAAGTCAGGAGATCACCAAGGACATTAAGATACATCGTCTGGGAACCGTTAGTGTCTGTAAATTCAAAAGGCAAACCGTTCAAAAGTTGCGGATATTTATAACTGGACTGACGTTGCTACTAAAGTTTTTCCATGTAGCATTTTAAGCATTAAATGTTGCTTTCTGTATTCCAACACAAAAAAACTGACAAGCTGGTGGTCATATTTCCACCAATGTCATGAGGCAACATGTCACCTCGCCAAATTTCAGAACGAGACTTCTCCTTGAGCAACACTCTTTCGATAATGTTGTCAAGACCCTTCTAATTACAATCAGAGCCTGTCAGTGACAATAACAAGCACTTTTACTGGGCGTAAATTACAGCACCAAATAGCCCCGATTAACGGCTGCCGTCTGCAGGATTTTCACTCAATACTGGATCTATTTCAAAAAATGTTGTTCCTATTAGCCAGTTAGACACAAAAACATGGGAAAATAGGGTGAAGTTTGAAAAATACAGAAGTTACCCATCAATGTTTCACGGTCAGATCAATTATTGATCGTAAACTGATCAAATTCAAGTGATTTTCTTTTCATTGGTGGTTTTTGTTTCCCATGATCCCCATCACCTCCAGCCACACATTTATCAGTCTCCCAGCCACCTCCTCTGCTTGTTCAGCCAAAAGGATCTTCTCTTTTGCTGACGATGATAAACATGATGGAATGTTGGAAGGGATTTTTCAATGTGCTTTTTACTCCTTCCAGCACAAGCTTTATCGCTGTTCATCCTGGAAGAATACAATAATCTTCCTGTTTTTGTGCCATGAAGCGGTCTTGAAGAATTTTCTTGCATACTCCACCCTGATGACATGCCATAAAAATTGCAGTAAAGAAGAAGCAAAATGCTGGAATAAGTCATCGAATGTCAGATACAAGCACATTCAAAGCAGCTTAACGACTACACCAAACTGCATCTAAAATGATCTAAGCTATCACAAAAATGTATATACTATATTTCTTCTCCGTAACAATCACTGGACGATAATGTACCTCTTTAGATACACAAGACAATAGTTAAATGAGCCAAACTGAACAAAATGAAGATGTTATGTGAAAGAGACATGATGCAACATCAAGTCAGCTCAAACACACACAAAAGATCCTTTGTGCAAGCTGCAAACTTGCTCTCTGACTCCAGACCTTGTGAGATGATGTCAACGAATTGCATAAATAATGCTTGGCCTCAACACACATGCATGTGTGTGTGTGTGTGTGTGTGTGTGTGTTTGCACCGAGTGTATCATTGTGTGCGTGTGTGTGTGTGTGTGTGTGTGTGTGTGTGAGCGATGAGAGCACAAGAAAGGGTAAGCATCTAAAATAACTTTTATTGTTCAGGGTGGGCATCCTGAAAACGTCTTTGAGAGAGATGGAACATTCCTGGGACAGGAGGCTTTACCGGGGGAAGGAAGGGCAAGGCTATGACACACACACACACACACACACACACGCACACACGCACAGTGACGTTAAGAGCCAAGGTTGAAGCGTGTGAACCGGAAATGGGCGCCTGTCTTGCCGCGGACGGATTCAGAAGGTTCAGAAAGATTCGACCTGCAGACGTTCCCAGCCGCCTTTCCAGCTCCGCTACGGAAGTCTGCACTCTGTCTGCAGCATCCTGGAGACATCGCTCACCTCCGTCCATGGCAAATCATGTCTGTCACTCTGTATGTGTGTGTGTGTGCATGTGATTGATAATGATTCTTCCACAATAACACACACACACTGTCAGATAACCCAGGGTGAGCTGTTGTGCAATGGAAGGAAAGACTGTCCACAGCCAAAGTCAACACATGCTGCTCTGCCCTGAACACAACAGGCCAGTCAGCTGGACACGGACACACACATACGCACACGCACACGCACACACACACACACACACACTATTGTGATAGTGGTCAAGTAAAGGACATCACACACGTTGAGGATTCCAAAATACATCGCAACTATAGTGGTAACCAGTAACAACTACAAAAAATGTAAAAAAAAAAAGATGGTGAAGTTTGTTCTTCCCAGAACCCACCTGCCTCCTCTAGTTAGTTGTTAAATGTTAGTTTGGGTGTATAAGTGCGGGAAAGGTGGTGCGGGTGTGCTTACGTGGTTGTTGGAGGTCTGAATGGGGCTGAGAACGGGGGAGCCTGCCGGGCTGCAGAGCTCAGGGAAAGGGTTGGGGATGGCAGGCAGGGAGGCCGGACGCAGCAGATGCTCTTCCTGCAGACACCTGCAGAGGGAGACAAACACACTGAAGTCACGGCTGGGTGACCAATGAAAGACTGTCAATACTGTATGCACACAATTACTCGCATCATTTGGGTATAGAAAAGGTATGGCACACATATATTAGACAAAAAAGTTAATTTTATCTCTGACTTTATCTCAAGACATTTTGAGAGAGTCTGTTTAATAAAGCAAAGTATTCATGAACAAACTCTGTCTTCTAAAGCTTGTAGTGACTTTATAATTTATAGTAAAATTGTTTAAAATATGACTTCATTTTTCATGCTCTTACTATTAAAAAATGTTTTAAGTGTTCCCGGATTAAGAGAAGCGAGTAACTAACTGACCTGTGATATCGCAAGCCCGAAATAATAAAAAACAAAACATTTACATCTTTAGAAAGGAATTAATCCCACATTTTCAATGAATGTCATTTTCAAAGTGTGTCTTCTTCTCTTCATTTACATTTTGCAGCTAGATTTAGCAAAAAGATCTGTATTTTAATCAATTAAATGTGCGAAATCTTTGTCCCCTTCTTATATGTTGGTGAGTTGAGCGACAGCTGGAAGCAGCTTGGGTGCAATAAAAAAAAGTTACATTAAAGCTACTGATGCAAACAAACCAGCAAAAGCACACAGAGAAAATCACAGTTCTTCTTAAGGCAATGCTGTCATGTTTTTTAAGCAGAGAACAGTGCTTCCGGCTGTCTTAATCTTAATATAAAACAGAGAAATCCATGCGGGGGCCAGGTAATGAGTGTCTACCTGACGGCCTGGATGTGCATGGGCTGGGAGTGTCGCAGCCTCTCCCTGGAGGGGGAGGAAGGGGGCTGGGGCGGGGTGTGACGACGGTGGGTTGGGTGCATGTGGTGGTGGTGGTGAGGAGCGGGCACATGGCCGTTATTCAGGAGCAGCGCCGTGTCTGCCTGCGTAGAGTAAACACTCTCCATGGAGGAGTTCATGTCATTCACCAGCTGCTCCAGATCCACATCGTCGTCTGCGGGAGGCGGGGGGTCGGCGGGATGGGGGAGGTGGAGAAGGGAGGAAAAAATAAAAAGTGAGCGACAGTGAAAGCTGCAGGACAGCAGATATCCACTGGCCTCTGTGGGTCACAGTGTTTGAGAAGTTATTTTTAAAGCATCCTCAACCAGCTGGTAATCATTAGAAATCAAATTAATCTCTATGGTTCAGCTGCAGCTGTAAGGGGAATAAAACAGAGCTAAAGGAGAACCAGAATGTTTGCAGTTGTTCATGTATTCAGTCAGTAGTTGATATGAACGACCTAATGAAAAAGGTAAATCAAGAAGTTATGGTTATGCTTTTTTTTACATTCCTAGTGATGTGTCTTGTATTGCATTTCTGTATTTAAAGACAGAGAGGAGACAACACTATGGAACCCAATTTGTCAGATATTATCATCAAAGGGATCCTGTTGGGGTGAAAAATTAACTTTATGGTCTATAAAGGGTTACCTGTTTGAACAGACAGCTCAGCATTTTGACCTTTTTGTGCCACTCCTACATAATGAGGCAATGTTCCAGCATTCTGGCAAGCTCCTTTAATTAGTTGTAATTTAACACGGTCAACAGTCAAAATATTGCCAAAAGAACATCGTGGTCCTGAACCATCGATCACGAGACCGGAGAGCAAAGAAAGAACACACAGCTCGTTTTGGATTTCACTTTGGTTTGGATTTCTTCCAATGGCCATGTAGTACAACAACTCACTAGCTTTCCTTTGGTCCGATTACGTGGAACCTGTCATCCACAAGGACGAGTTGTTTATCAAGAACTGGAATTCGGAAACAACAGTCACCCGCAGACTGAACCCACACCAATCCAAACCAGAGAGAAAAGATCCAGTCAACAAGTCAGTTTTCCAGTCAGGGTTGGTCTATTTAACCTGACCTGTTACTAATTAACTAAAGTCAGTCCAGGATTAATACTTTATCAATTACCCTTCAGGGACAAATGGAGTAGAACTTCCAGACTGCACTTGTTGCTTACCATTTATCAAGCTTTCAAGCTAATGTGCACAGCTAACTAGTGTGAAAAAAGTGTACTAGCGGGATAGAAATCTCTCTAATAAAGCCAGTTTTAGGTTAAAGGAATACTTTGCCACCAAAATGACCAAAAACTCCAAAACCTTTTTTCTCACATGCCTAAAAGGTAAACGAAGAACCTGTAAACTGAAAAAAGAATCTTGTTAAATTGAATTATTGGGTGACGCGTTTAACAACAGTGAAACAATATAAAAAGAATCTGTTTAAAACTCTCTCACAACTTGTGCAGTTTAATCAAAGTCTCATTTATCCAGTTGTATGCTCACTACTTCTAAAACACATGCATCTTCGCTAATACCTTTGCTTTTAAAAGACTTCTGTATAACTGTGTGATGTTTAAGCAAAGTTAAGCATATGACTGGATAAAAATGATACTGCACGAGTTGCGTGAGAGTTTGTAAACGGATATTTTGATACAGTTTTGTTGTTGAACATGGCAACCAATTACTTTAATTCATCAAGACTTTTCTGTTTTTGTATTCTTGCATGCAGGAAAAATATATATCCTTTTGGGGGGGGGAAGTGCTCCTTTTAAGTGCAAGACCTAGCATGTCTCCATGTGTTTCTGTATGTGTGCGTGTGTGTGTGTGTGTGTGTCCAAAGCCCTTTGGTCCTGTGTGTGTCCCACCCCGACACCACACTCAGAATTCCTGACATTCCTGTAGGAAGAAATTACAATGTTCTACGGCCTGTGTGATGGCATATGGTGACCAAATGATCAGGACAAAGTACGGCACCAAAACACATGCACACACACACACACATACACACACACACACACACACACACACACACAGAAGAGCACAGGACATGATGTACGCTATGCGATGTTGATGATGCATGTAATTATACAGGAGAATTAAAGAAAAGGCACACAGTAAACATACGCGCTGAATGGAAAAGAAGCAGCCGGACAGCAGGAGTCGGCCTGTCTGATCCAGATGCATGACACACACATATGCATAAAGAGAGGACAGTCTGGGACACAAGGTCATGTGATGCTGGAGTTCATGTGTGGGACATGTGTTGGGAGAGGAGACACACACACAGTTGGAAAAGAACAAGAGAGCACATGAGGACAGTCAGAGGTGATTATTATGTAAAGCTGCAATATGCAGGCCCTTTTTCAGAAAATACATTTTGACTAGTCATAGCAGGAAAAGCACAGGTGTGAGTCAGCTTGCATAATACCAGGAACAGAGACTGGTATATACATTAAGCATACATTTATTTTATTATTTACACCTGTGCTTTGTGTCAGAATGTCAGAATGTCTTCAGTGAAAAAAGGTCTAGTACACAGTGAAGGCTGCAGGTGCCATAAACTTTACTTTTCAGGACTTCAATATCCAGAAATCTTCTGTGACATTTGTGAAAAACAAAAATCCATGAGAGTGTTGACACATGCTTTATAGCCATGCTAGCCATCCAAAACTGAAATATCTCGACAGCTACTGGAAGGATCTCTTAGACATTTAATGCAGATTTGAGGTTCCCAGAGGTTGAATCCTGATGACTCACGTCAAATCAAATGCTAGCATGCTAACGCACTAAACTAAGATTTTTTTGTGATTGGAAATGGCTATTCAGTTTAAATCTTTCGTGATTAATCTACGAGTCAACTACTTTTTGGGAGTTTTTGATGGCTACTAAAGTGCAGCAGTTGTGAATGAGGAGGTAATGAATCATTAGTTCAGTTTACATTGGCAAGTCTAGCTTTCTAAACAGACCACACGTTTCCAATTTGTCTTTCTATGTGCAAACAAGTGTTTACAGAATTCCATCAGGGCAAAATATCCACATGCGTCATCTTAATATCGGGTATGGAAGGTTTTCTCATTAGCAGTTCTCCTCTGTTGGAGCACCACTTTGTGTTTAAACCTGATAAGCCAGCTGCAGTTTAACATCAAATTGTTGGCCATTGCAGCTTTTAAAGGATAATGATGGTATCATTGGCGTTCCTCTCCCTCTTCCCATTGCTGGCCTTGGCCCACGCTGCACTGCTGGCTTCAGTGGTGGAAGCTAGAGGACATATAGCTTGAAAATATCTCCACCCTCTCTTTTACTGACTGCAACTTTGAATATACATTAACTGCTGCAGCATTTGATAAGGAAGTGTAGTCAGAGAGGAGAGCTGGACATTCAAGGGCAAAGTGCAATTGAGTTCCTATATATGCAGTAAAAATACTCCAGTTATATTTAACATAAAACTGCACTGTGGTACTGTTTGCACAAGTGGTCAACAAATAATTGTTATTCTGTATTCAGATCAAATTGTATTTATGTGTGGTCTGTGTAATCACATTTTGCATTGTAGGGAGTAGATGTTTTCACTGTGGACAATCACGTCTCGCTCAATCACCACACATGATGTGTAAATGGGTGGGTAAAGTGAGCTAGAAATGCTTTTCTCTCTTAACAATCTTTACTGAAATGCAAGCAGTTTTTTGTTGTCACCATTTCGGCTTTTTGACAGTACAGACGCTCAGTAAGACATTTTAGGCGACTAAAATGTTACAATTAACTTTCATGAAGTGAAAACACATAGTAAAAGGGTTAAAGGTGTAAGAAGAAAACACACGACTGGACGATGCTGTGGTAGCAAACTGTCAATCACAAGGTAGCCGAGACCCGAAGCATAACCTGCTTTATGAACTATTTTACTCTAAATGGGACCATAAGTTACTAAATGAACATCATGCTGTATTGAAGAAGACTTGAAACTAGCAATTGAGACCATGAACTCATGTTAACAAGGTTAACTGAGGTACCAAGTGAGAAGTAGAGTCATTTTGTCATGAGTTTCCATACAATCAGACTTCTTTTTGCAACCAGAGGAGTCGCCCCCTGCTGGCCATTAGAAAGCAATTTAAGGCACTTCTGCATTGGCTTCACTTTTTAGATCCAGAGGTAGCCACCTTGTATTTAAACTGAGCAGCACAAAGAAATAACGCTATTGAAGTGAAGCAGGGCAACTCTGAAGGAAAGAACTAATAACAAATAAGATGCTTTATAATCATAATTATGACGAAAACATTAAATCTGTTAAAGTAAATTGGCTAGATACACAGGGTTTGTATAAAGACGCATGTCATCAGCTCATCATAAAGACAGTCCCAGCATAAACTAAGGGCATGTAACCTGAGCCTGGCATTATCTAAATATACAGCACGTCCGTCAGAGAGCTGATGTAATGTTTCTCTGGAGTGCAGAGTCAGAATGAAACAGTAGCTGGGTGTCTTTGAGTCTGGCTTTTTTGTTTTTACTGAAGTCATCAATCAGTTTTTTTTTCTCTACAAAACATATTATCAGGGAAACTCGATGACTGATGGCTACACTTGAACGAGTCACACTGGAAACAATGACGACATTACTGCTTATGTGACTAGATTATCTTTTTTTTAGATGGGAAATTCAGATCAGTCAAACTGACACATCTCATTCATTTAGACAGATAGTTACTTATTGGTTAACTGCTGTTTTACTATTCAGTAGAATTAATGCTTTTTTTCCTAAAACAACTCTTATAATCATTCTCCTGCATGCAAATTAATTACGGACTTACGTTGCACGATGGCAGAAATAACTTGTAGTTTACTTGAACTTTTCCCCTCAGCCTGACTCATCAACTAATACTGCAGTTATGCTTTTTTATTTCCCATGATTCCACAAAGTGGAAATGAAATCGCTGCAGTCTATATTGCTATGTGTAGGTGAAAAGAGCAGCAGGAATATTAGTCTGCGGTGCCTGTAGTTGAGTATGAACCTGCATACCTTCTTCTATCTCCAGCCCTGCCCCACAGACCTATGGCCTACTTACCATAACCCCCCCTCTGCCTGTCACTGGGTGACCTACAGGCCTATATAAGCACCACACTACATTCAGGTGACGCCATATTTAATACTTGCACACAAGTGATGACCACCACACATCAGCAGAGCGGACAATCCACTAAACCACCGAGCCAAGTGGTAATAAAAAAGGAAAGGTGGGGGAGAAAGAAATGTACCCCCCTCTCCTCTCCAAGTTGGCCGCTTTCCAAAAAGTACTTCCAAGATTTTTCCACGACGGCTGAAGGTATTTCTTGGAATATATTTAGAGAAGGCTAACACATTCTGTGTGTGTGTGTGTGTGTGTGTGTGTGTGTGTGTGTGTGTGTGTGTGTGTGTGTGTGTGTGTGTGTGTGTGTGTGTGTGTGTGTGTGGTGGGGGGTTGTAGAGAAAAGTGCTGAGCTGTGCAAAAAGAAAGAAAATAGGGGGTGGGGGGGGGCATTTTAACACTTGTCTATAACCTCTCCATCTGGACAGCAGAACCTACAGGGATGAAGGGAGACAATGTCCTAGAATCTAGGACATTGTCTCCCTTCATCCCTCTATCTCCATCTCCATCTAGGACCTAGATGGAGATGGAGATAGAGAAGGAGAGGGGGGATTTCAAGGAATAAAGGAAGAACATTCAGTGGGCAAGCAAATGTGTTTGGGCTGTAGAGAACCCATACAGATAGTTATGAAGAAAGAATGTGAGGGTGAGTAAAATATGGAAAGAGCTGTGTCATCTGTTACAACATTAAGAGAAGAAAAAGACATGCAAGACAACAACCATATTTCAATGTTTTGTATTTCATATTTTCATCCCCTGAACAGATCCAACATAAGTTTGCATGAGGAGAGGAGAGTTACCATGGTGATGTGGCAAGCTTTGATTGGCCGAGCTCTGAAAGCCTGGAACAATCAGCTCCTCAGGTCGGCGAGAGGAAGTGCGGTCCATGCTTTCCTGTAAAAATAAGTCAAGAAAAATAAAGATTTTTTCATTAAAAAAGCCAAAAACCATGTTGTAAAAAGCGGGCAGTGGTTTTAACGTTTAACAGATCAGTGAAGAGTAAGACAATGTGTTATTTTCACAGAGTTCAGAAGGTCAGACAAAGGGTGGGTTCATGCTTCTGCTCTCGAGGAACATCAAGCCTCAAGTTCAGAGGCCAGTGAACCTTTGACCCTGTGACTTTCTGAACCTCTCTCTCTCTCTCTCTCTCTCTCTCTCTCTCTCTCTCTCTCTCTCTCTCTCTCTCTCTCTCTCTCTCTCTCTCTCTCTCTCTCTCTCTCTCTCTCTCTCTCTCTCTCTCTCTCTCTCTCTCTCTCTCTCTCTCTCTCTCTCTCTCTCTCTCTCTCTCTCTCTCTCTCTCTCTCTCTCTCTCTCTCTACTCCCCCAGATACTGATTTAAAAAGTATAACAACAGATCAATCACTTTTCAGAGCAAAAACTTACCGACTCAGGCACACATCTCACCCGTCACACGGAGATGCACACACACTTTGCCAAGTTCCTCACATATTGTCTAATTTGAAGCAGCCGCGAGGCAAGAAAGCTACAGTGGAGAATGGGTGGGGGATCAAACTTTCGATCTTCCCTTTTCCAGGAAAAAGAAAGACGAGGAAGCTATGCTTCCAGGAACTACTCATGGCCTTGGGTCATGCTGTGCATGTATGCACACACACACTCACAGCTCCACTCGGTACTTCGAAAACATCCATAAATGCCCAGAGTAAGATTTATAGCTCTGAGAAGCAGCAGCCAAAAGCTTTCCAAGGAAGGCAACTTGGCTGCAAGGCCCGTGAGCTGAAAAAGAAAGTCTGCAGGCTTCAACTAAAGCGGTTAGCTACAACAACTTGCTCACTAAACTCCCTCTGATATATTTACTCATCATGTCAGTCACATAAAAGCCAACATGCAAACAAACAATGAGCATTAAATACACAGATGAGAAAATCTCCAATTTACCTCTCAAACTCTTAGCCTTGTCCACTACAAACCTAGTAAATGTTATTTTAAATTCTAGTGGAGATCTTCTTCTTTAAAGAAACCTTTTGTGAAATGCATTTATTACTTATTACTTGTTACACCATGAGCAGACTGTAAACAGGGGAAACAGCTTGCCTGAACCAACAGAACCAGGCCGGCTGTTTCCTCAGTTTCCTGTCTCTGGGCTAAGCTAAGCTAATGGGCTGCTGGTTGTAGCCTAATTTGACAATGCAAGCAAAGATAAAATAATTCAGGACATCTCTGTTTTTGGTAAACATTACACTGGAGTGTCTGTCATTCTTCTTTCAGCACACTCAGCACTGGTTTGGGATTACCTGCTCATGGACATAAGAGTGTAATTGTGTACACGGTGTGGATTTGGAGGCAGGACAGTGTCATAGATCTAGTTACAGATATCAGTACCAGCAGTGTTAATATATAGCTACAAGTAAGTCCAGGGCAAATCCCCTCACCTCTGTAGCACTCGTGCAGTAAAAGAGTCAGCTTTAACAGCTACATTCCCCATAAAAACTTCATTGTGAACTCAAAGTAATGCACTTTCACTGACCAGTCTCAAACGATGGTGCACTGATGCTACCTTAATGGTCAACTAGGTCCCGAAGTGTTGTAAAGCTCGCAAACTCCAATCAAATGGCAAACTATGCAGCGCTGATCAAATATGATGTCTCAAATGTTGAAAGATGCATATTTAAGTGTACTGTTTAGCCAAAAAATGAAATAGTTTGTTCTGGCCGTTTTGGCTTGACTGTTAATATGAATGTTGGATCATAAACTTTTATCATGACAGCTTAACAGTTCACTAAATTATGTTTCTGACAACATTTGAGGAGAGAAATAAAAGTTGTTTTTTCACAGATTCTCTGTGTCATGTACTACTGTCAGGATAAAGTGACAGTTTGAGCAAAAGCCTATTATTATATATATGATATATGGTTAAATCTTCTGTAATCTTCTTGCATTTGAATGAGGTATTTCTCATCTTAACAGGTTCTTGCAGTCAGCAAAACTTCCAGGGAAAGTTTTTGGCCTGGAGCTTCAATCAGCTGGTCACATTTGTGTTGCTCTATAGAGTCTTGATTGCTCTTGTCATCTATTTGATCGTGAGCAACCGTCTCCCCTTTCAATCTATAGCCCACAGCATAAACGTCTAGGCATTTCAACATAACTTCTCTCAGAGAGTCAAAGACTACCGTTCCTCGAAAGCATGTCTATGTTCTCAGACAGAACTGACACTTTTGGGGACTGTTGGCACAAATACTGACTCTCGAGGGGAAAGTATCTGTTGAACGTTTCATTCTTTCTGCTCTTCTGACGGGTTAAAGTAAAAACTCAGCTGAGCTACGGGTCTGTGGACTGCGGTTTCTTAGTGCTCTGCAGTTAATGTGTATGCACATGAACAAATACACACAAGTATGTAAGGCGATCGGAGGGAAAAAGATCTGCTGGCTGCTTCCTCTGAGACATTTTTGGCACAGCCCCAAAGTTCTCACTAAGATAGACAGACGCTCACACTCACACACACACACACACACACACACACACACACACACACACACACACACACACACACACACACACACACACACACACACACACACACACACACACTTTGTAGACAGGCCTGGAACGCTGCCTAGATTCCCAAACATGCCCAGCGTTATGTATGCCGTTATGTAAGTATGAAGAAACGAGGGCTCATTTGCTGCTTATCTACACACACTGAACCTACAGTGACTGCCTACAGAGAGACTCCATGGGGTAAATGTGTGTGTGTGTGTGTGTGTGTGTGCGTGTGCCATGCTGTGTCACGTCAACTGGCAAGCTTTACGTACACACACACACACACACACACACACACACACACACACACACACACACACACACACACACACACACACACACACACACACACACACACACACACACACACACACACACACACACACACACACACACACACACACACACACACACACACACACAGCAATGTTGTAACCCACTTCTCTCCCTCTGACTATCAAACTCTTGTTTTTTTTCTCCGCTAGATGCGGGTGGAGGAATGTTGTTTTCTATGGGGATTCGATTCACTATTCACTGCAGTCTTACTGGTGCAAAACCTTTTCCTGGAAGCTAACGTGAACCAATCCAACTTCATGTCAGCTCAGCGGGGGCTCAGCGGTCCCACGGTTTGGGCTAGCGGGGAGCTGCATTTTTGTACCTCCACTAAGAGGAGTAAGGCAGCTGAGGACTACGTCACCTCCATCGTCCCCATCGGCCACCAGTAAGACGTCATGCCATCAATCCCGAGCTCCCGGGGGCCTGTCACAGAACAAAGCTCACAGCTTGTTATTGTTGTTTGTTTAGCACTCTATTTATAGACCTCCGCGATGCTCTTTAGCCGAATTCTTTAGGTTACTGCCGGGTTGGACTGGAGAAAATCCGAGCGGTGAAACAAAGGGCTCATTTTGCAGGAGTTCAACAGAGGATGTGGTTCTGTTGTGCTGCACGGACGCCATGTTTTACCCAACTAGGCCAGGAGTCATTCACTGTGAAGCAAGAAGACTCACAGAGCCACTATACATAAGATAATAATAATAAAACAACAGGATAAGCCAAGATTAAACAACTATCAGTTTAAAGCACTTCCAGTGCAAGCAATGGTGAAACATTGTGTCAGAAGATTTCATTTTAAAGTGTCAGAAGATGTAAAGCATGGATGTATAAAGAGAACTGGATAAAGCGTTGGAGGCGGGGCTCCGTTTATTTACTATGAAAGTTGTTCATGAAGCAAAATATATGTGGAATATGTGATTCAGGACTTGAACTTGGGTCAGACTCGAATCACATATTTCAATGACTTTAGATTCAACTTGACAAATTAAAAAATGTCTTGTCCACAGACTTCTGTCAGAGATTCATGCAATCAAGTTATTGATAGAACTTTAATTATTTGATCTTACAGAGATATGTACAGAAAATACCAACAAATTAACAACTTGACTTTACTGCAGTGGCGAGTCCCTACAAGATGTGCATGTTTGAATGCAAAATGAAGTGTACACTTTTCTACTTTTACCTTAACTTTCGATGTAAAGTTACTTTTGACAATGATGTCTAGGAGTTTCCTGAACCTGTGCAGTTCTCAGCTTCTCCAATAGTAGCAAACTTCAACTTGCTAGTTTAGCTAGCTTATGTTAGTGGGCTAAAGAAACTGTCTATAAATTGTTCAGACTACAAGCACAAATTCATTTTTTGGCACATCCAGATTGATTTATAGAAAGTCTGGCGATGAAAAAGGCGAATTGGTTCCAAACCACAGTAATTGTTTTAACCCAAACCATGATGTTTTCTTAAACCTAAGAAAGTAGTTTGGGTGCCTAAACCTAACTGAACAGCCACCGATTTGAGGGGCGTGTCCTGTCGTCCTGCAGACCCACTGATAGACCTCGTTGCACGACTGTTTCGAGGGCAAATGCTTTCATCTAGGAAAGCCGTGTCACCGGTTTAGCTACGCAGTTACCGACACCTAAGCGTTACCACAGCAACCCGTGCAGGTAGGCAAATAAATTTCAAGTAATCAGATTTGATAACTTGCAAATAAAAGTGGAGTCAGCCACGATCTGATTTGAGAAACAAATCTGCCTGCCGTCTGAGCGTAGCCTTTGAGTTGTCAACTACAGTTGCAGCTTAAAACTAAACGTAACGGAGCCGTCGTTAGAGTTAGAGGTTTCACCTGTGCTTTTCCTGCACCACTTAACCATAACATGCTCTTTCTTGATTAACATGCTACCACCCACCACACGTTAAAAAAAAACACACAAAATATTCACCTTGTAGTTTGAGTGATGTAGGAAGTAGTCAGGGCATCCCGCTAAGGCCATGGTGTTCCTTAAGTGTTCCCTCTGTAGGGAAGGACTCCCCCGGGTCTCTCCAGCACCCTGCTCATGAAGGAACGGACACAGCAAAGAAAACAGACTGAATGACAAAGAGGAAGATCAAAAAGCTATCACGAAATTAACCGAACAGAGATCAAAATATCAACTGAATGAAAATGGAAAAACTCACAATGTGAGTGTCCATGCAACAACTTTGTAAAAACTGGTGTCCATTTTTGTTCGCCTAAAGACAAGAGACCAAAAAAACCTACACCCCTCTCTCTGCTAAAGAGAAAGCAAAGCCTGCATGGATGAACGTGTGCACACCGAATCCAATGTAAACACAGCCATTGTGTACACACACACACACACACACACACACACACACACACACACACACACACACACACACACACACACACACACACACACACACACACACACACACACACACACACACACACACAGTCTCCATACCCAAACAAAGCCTGTGGCTTAAGACTAAATAAGAAACCCTCTCCAAGCTTGCAACACATGACGACTCACCACCTGCAGACTGAAGGGGAAGGCAAGGGGTGTGTGGGGGTGTGTGTGGGGGGGGGGAATAGGACTCGGCTACTTCCAATGCATTGTGCAGCACTATCTGCCGTGAGTAAGCAGGGGGAAGTTGTGCGAATGCGTGTGTTTTGAAAGAGGATACACGATGCAATAAGCTGCCAAGTGAAGCTGTTCAGCATTGAGCCTTGTGTTGCATGGATGCCTGTGCAAATCAATTTCATTTGCTGCATTGTTGCATAGAGGGACATTTTTTTATGCAAGTTGCAGCTACACCCTAAAATTTATACCATCCATTTGAATATGAGGGTTCCTTGGCATTGCATCATGTTGTTTTTGAACCAGATTTCTATCCACACATGTTCCCCTGCTCTCCTATCGGCACCCAATTTCATGAAAAGCTGTAATTACATTTTAGAGATGTGGAGCTCATTCGCTCAATTCAAGAAAAACACAAATACTCCACAGAGGAAGAAATGACTTGTGAAGATGAATCCTTCAGCAGCCCACATAAAAAAAACTTCAGGGAAGTGCTGCAACCGATACTGCTCTCTAACAAAGGTTTGTCAAGCTGAATCCACACACACACACACACACACACACACACACACACACACACACACACACACACACACACACACACACACACACACACACACACACACACACACACACACACACAGAACTCTTCATCGCTCTCATTAAATAGCTCCACTCACTCTTTGACTCTGCTGGTTTCTCTTCACTTTCTCTCCCCAGCATGTCTCCATTGTACAGGTTATTATATAACAGATATCGGATGGTTCGAACAATATCTCCTCCTCCTCCTCCTCCTCCTCCTCCTCCTCTCTTCTCTTCTCTTCTCCCTCCCTCTCTTTTCACCCCACTAATTACTGTTTCCACTGGGGCTCTGCTATCTTTAGGTCGCTCTGCTGACTGGGAATCTGTGTGTGTGTGTGTGTGTGTGTGTGTGTGCACAGTTGCACACACAGTGAAAAGACAGCCTCTCCGCTGCTGATAATTGCACCCTTTTCTCTTTTTTTTTTTTCTTTGCTGCGACTGGTTTTATATCTCACACGTTCTTGCATAGGCTTATGCGTTTGTTCACACCAATCAAACTGCTGGCCAAAAGGGCAAGCTGGGCTGATCAAATGTGTGGCTAATAAGCCTGGAAGCAAAGCCAAAGCTCCGAGTGCTTGACATTTGCTGACATTTGTGGTTCCTCCTGCAGAGAAAGGGAGTAATTCAGCTTTACTGGTCATACGGGGAGATCTAGGGTATTAAATGGAGCAAGGAGCAACTTAATAATGCCACACGTGTGAGTGTGCAGGTGTGTGTTTGTGTGTGTGGATAAAACACAACACACTTCACATCTTCCCAAGTGCAAATAACCTCAGGTGCCAACATTGAGTGTGTTTTAGTAGCAGCTAGTAGTCAAGTAGCAGACTACAAGTAGTCTTTAATGACATACTGTCTTTATGCACCTGTACTTTACACACACACACACACACACACACACACACACACACAGTAGTATCATTCTACCACTCAGGGCCTCTTAAAAGCCTTAATGTTCTTCTCTAAAGTCTTCTTTATGCACCAGGAAGGAAGGAAGCAGGAAGTTTAGCAGAATGCAGAGATTAGCCTACATTAGGTCACAGCTAATGGAGCTTTATGACAGACCATCAACACACACACACACACACACGCACACACACACACACACACACACACACACACTCAGCTTATCCTCCTTGTTGCAGCCGTTCTTGTGTATGCTGTGGGTTCACATAACTCCCTTACAAAGTAGCAATTAGTGGAAGAAACCAAAGTGCAGCTACAGTGAGGAGATGAAATAGTCACTGCAGTGGCTTTTTTCACTGGTGGTGCATCTTGACTAACCATCACCAAGACAGTCTCAGTATGTGTGCAGTGATAGAAAGTAGTGTCAGAAAACAACTCCAGCTGGTGATCTTTATAATAGGCAACAACATAATCTTCTCTTGCAGAGGTGTATGCTCTCTCTCTCTCTCTCTCTCTCTCTCTCTCTCTCCTTTAAATGCCATCTCTCTGCACAGACTTTAAGATATCTACAGTGACTGTTGTATCTCATTCTCAGAATAGAACATAGATTGCAATTCATGACTATTTCATGAACTGGTGTGAAACTTTGTTGAAAAACGCATATAAGAGGACATTCAAATACAATTAAAAACAATTATTAAAGAGCCAAAAGAATAGAAAATTGAAATAGGCTAAAACTGATCAAGAATTAAACTTACAGTGCAAAGTCTTCAGCATTGATTAAAAGAAGTGAGAGTTGGAGGACCTGCATTTTTTTTTTATTTTTTTTTGGGTGAAGTTTGTTCCAGATATTTGGTGCATAGAACCTAAAAGCTGCTTCTCCATGTTTAGTTTTGCCTCTGAAAGGTCTTGTAAAGTAAGCTGATCAATGCATGATCGAGCATAAACCACATGTCTTCTATACTGAGTTCCCCAAACAAACAAAGTGAAGTGCTTACGGTAATCAAAAGGCACCTCGCAGCTCCAGGAATGGTGGGTCGGTGCGCTCCGACTGTCCTCGTCTGGATCTCCACACAAACTGTTTCCTCCAATAAAAACTCTGTCCGCTGATCTGTTGTCTGCACCTCCTTTCCTTCCTCCTCCTCCTCCTCTTCCTCCTCCTCCTCCCTGTGCTTTCCTTGCACACGCACAGGCACACAGACCAAAACACACGCATACATGCACTGGTCTCAACCTGCACAGCTGACTGCTCCTCACACACACACACACACACACACACACACACACACACACACACACACACACACACACACACACACACACACACACACACACACACACACACACACACACACACACAGAAGGAAACCTCCTCTCTCAGCCCCGCCCTGTTCACAGCAGCACGCTGCAAGAAATTACACCTTTTTTTCTTTCTTTTTTTTACAAGCTGTTTGGTTGCTTTACAAATATAATGTTCAGCAAAACAACAATGGAAGACCATTTCTGCAACTGTAAATACAATGACTTAGTATCTAAAATAATGACTTATACCTCAAAATAATGGGTTAGCATCTCATAATTAAGATTAGTATCTCAGAATAAAGACTTATATCTCAAAATAATGGGACTTATATCTCAAAATAATGGGTTAGCAAAATAAAGACTTATATCTCAAAATAATAAGTTAGCATCTCATAATTAAGATTAGTATCTCAAAATATATCTCAAAATAATAAAGACTTATATAAAGACTTATATCTCAAAATAATAAGTTAGTATCTCAAAATAAAGACATATATCTCAAAATAATAGGTTAGTATCTCAAAATAAAAAATAATAAAGTTAGTATCTCAAAATAAAGACTTATATCTCAAAATAATAAGTTAGTATCTATCTCATCTCAAAATAAAGACTTATATCTCAAAATAATAAGGTTAGTATCTTAAAGTATCTCAAAATAAAGACTTATATCTCAAAATAATAAGTTAGTATCTCAAAATAAAGACTTATATCTCAAAATAATAAAGTTAGTATCTCAAAATAAAGACTTATATCTCAAAATAATAAGTTAGTATCTCAAAATAAAGACTTATATCTCAAAATAATAAGTTAGTATCTCAAAATAAAGACTTATATCTTAAAATAATAGTTAGTATCTTAAAGACTTATATCTCAAAATAAAGAGTTATATCTCAAAATATCTCAAAATAATAAGATTAGTATCTCAAAATAAAGACTTATATCTCAAAATAATAAGTTAGTATCTCAAAATAAAGACTTATATCTCAAAATAATAAGTTAGTATCTCAAAATAAAGACTTATATCTCAAAATAATAAGTTAGTATCTCAAAATAAAGACTTATATCTCAAAATAATAAGTTAGTATCTCAAAATAAAGACTTATATCTCAAAATAATAAGTTAGTATCTCAAAATAAAGACTTATATCTCAAAATAATAAGTTAGTATCTCAAAATAAAGACTTATATCTCAAAATAATAAGTTAGTATCTCAAAATAAAGACTTATATCTCAAAATAATAGGTTAGTATCTCAAAATAAAGACATATCTCAAAATAATACTCAAAAGTTAGTATCTCAAAATAAAGACTTATATCTCAAAATAATAGGTTAGTATCTCAAAATAAAGACTTATATCTCAAAATAATAAGTTAGTATCTCAAAATAATGACTTTGCATCTCAAAATAATGACTTTGCATCTCAAAATAAAGACTTATAACTCAAAAAATAAGTTAGTATCTCAAAATAATGACCTAGTATCTCAGAATAATGAATTATATCTCAATTAACGACTTAGTATATCAAAATAATAAGTTAGCATCTCAAAATAATGACTTATATCTCAAAATAGTTAGTATCTCAGGATAATAAAGAATTATATCTCAAAATAATGACCAAAATAGTATCTCAAAATAAAGACTTATATCTCAAAATAATAAGTTAGTATCTCAAAATAAGATCTCAAAATAATAAGTTATATCTCAAAATAATAAGTTAGTATCAAAATAAAGACTTATACTCAAAATAATAATGACTAAATATCTCAAAATAATTAAGTACAAAATAAGACTTATATCTCAAAACAATAATGACAAAATAAAGTGTTTCATATTTAAGATAAGTATCTCAAAATAAAGACTTGATGCATCTCAAAAAATGACTTTGCATCTCAAAATTAGTATCTCAAAATAATAATATCTTTAAAGACTTATATCTCAAAATAATAAGTTAGCATCTCAAAATAATGACCTAGTATCTCAGAATAATGAATTATATCTCAAAATAATGACCTAGTATCTCAAAATAAAGACTTATATCTCAAAATAATAAGTTAGCATCTCAAAATAATGACTAAATATCTCAAAATTGACTAAGTATCTCAAAATAATAAGATAAGTATCTCAAAATAAAGACTTATATCTCAAAATAATGACTTAATCTCAAAATGACTAGTATCTTAAAATAATGACCTAGTATCTCAAAATAATGACTTTGCATCTCAAAATAATGAACTAGTATCTAAGAATAATGATTTAATATCTCAAAATATTGACTTAGTATCTCAAAATAATGAATTAGATCTCAAAATAATGAATTAGATCTCAAAATAATGGGTTAGCATCTCACTATAATGAAAAACTCAGAAAAACTGACAAAATAATGACTTGGATTCATAAAGTTTGTTTCTATTTTTTACCTCACTAATAATCTTTCATTTTAATTTTCAATGATTTCTTCAATGACTTTTTTTGTTTCAAAATAGCTTTGAAGGTTGACATTTTTTGTAGTGTGTTCAACACCTAACTTTAACGTTTCAAGAAGGGGGGAGGGCTCCTCTCTGTGACAGAGTCATTAGAGGCATCCATCCTTATGGTGTCACCACTGTTTATCTACAGTATGCACAGCACTGTTGCCTGCAGCATGTGTTCTATATGTCAAATTCCAGCAGACTAAAAGAACAGCTTAACTCTAGAGTCCCTAAAAGCATATTACAGCCATACCACAGAAGTTAATCTCACTCTCTCACTACTACAGTAGGACCATAAACAGAAGGTATGCAGTAATGGGATCTTGAGTACAGTATTGAGCACATAAACAAACAGAAAGTGCCAACAGAATACAGCATGTGGACTAAAACTGTTGAGTAAATATATATATATATTTATATATATACATGTATATATGCATACATATTGACTCTAAAGTTCATATATTGTCAGTACATTTTATTTCCTAAATACATTTTTTCAACAGCCTTCTGCTCGCTAAGAATAATCTCTACAATAATATATATTCTAAATAATTTATGTTAATACTTATTCTGAGATTGAAGTTTGTGGTTTTAAGTGAAACTCATGGATTGACATTTAATTTAATTTAATGACATAAATGTGATCCCCTGACTTTTCATCTAGCACCATCACGTCAAACTTTCATCAAAATGTGTCTAATATTTTGGTTTATGATGAAATACCCCAAAAGTTTATGACATTTCAGGAGCTACTTGTGTTAAGTGCTAATCAGTAAGCTATGATTTGCTAGCTTTTTGTTAGCATTCTGATGCACTAAATTAAGAGGGTGACCCTGCATGGTAAACGTCATTATTTTAGCATTGTCACTGTGATCCAGAGATTGTATATAAGAAGTAAACGTAGTCACCGTGACGTCACCCATCGGTTTGTAGACTACGGTTCTGAAGCCTCGAGTTTGTCATTTTGTTCTTCGCCATCATCAAAGGGTTAAAGTTGTGCTAGCGACCTGTCAATCACAAGGTAACGATGTCCTAAAGCAAAACCTGCTTTACTCTAAATGGGACCATTATTTACTAAATGAACATCATGCTGTATTAACGAAGAACTGAAACTAGCGACTGAGAACGTAAACCAACCTTCACTGAGATAATAAATCAAGTGAGAGGTATGTTTATATTTCTCATAGACTTCTATATAATCCAACTTCTTTTTGCAACCACAGGAGTCGCCCCCTGATGGCCATTAAAAAGAATGCAAGTTTAAGGAATTTGGTATTTCGATTCACTTTTCAGAACTAAAAAATTGCAGCTCGCAAAACAAAAAAATTAAAAGTGAGTTTTTTCAATGCGAGTCTAGCCGAACCATTTAGTGGAAATGAAGCATTAGTATTGTAAATTCTTATCAGTGGCAGCTTCAACCCTGCTTTTAACCCCTTTAAAACAATTTTTACGCAAGAAATCAAGTAAATTTTGGGGTATTTGTTCGCACTTATAGCCACACACTGGATATGCATTTTTTTTCAACTGTCATTATTTAATTCATCATTTTTTAAATTTAAATGTCATCAGTATTTGGCCTGAATAGCAAAACATTATCCCAATCCCTTGACAAGTGAAGGTAAAAAAAAGCTTCAGCAGTTGTAGCTACAATTTCAAAGCTCCCACCAATGCTATGTACAAACGCTGCCTCGAAATGCACTTTAGCTTCTTTTACAGGCCATACATTCTTTGTACTGTGTTGGGCAATCCTTGACACCTCTACCCATCTCACCTATCCATCATCCAGCAAACCATTCACAAACTCAGGTTTCACCCACTCTCGCAGGTTAACTCAACCCTTCACCTTATCTGCTTTCAGACCTGCAGTATGCGGACACGTGTTGGGGTTGACAGCAGATAAGGAGGAGGTCATGAGCAGTGGATCCGGTCAGGAGAGACGATACTTTATTTGAATCTGGCTTTTCATAAAAACACCACAAAAGTCACTACAAACTGGTTCGCTCTTGCTCCTGCAGACCAACCCACTGCCTCTGACGGACGGCTTATACACATGTGTAAGCCTGCAAAGATCCAACATGAGCCTGCACATGCTGTACGCGAGCCCAAGGCCGCATGTATGCAAGGCTTCGCCAGTTTCTCAGGAAAAAAGTCGGCTCTGTAAATAGGTCAAAGGTACAGGCTATTTCCAGACTCAGTGCTCAACGTAGGCCTTTGTTTACAAAACCAACACCAGGAGGTACAGTAGAAAAACATAGGGAGTATCAAAACCCCCTGACCATCACATGGGAGTGTTTAGACTCACTTACAGAGCCTCTCTGATTGAAGCACTTTTGTAGTTTTTGTACTCATTAAAGTACTGACTGCGATTACATATCAGATTGAACATTTAAATAAGGGTTTCAAGGTCTTTTTTTAAGGTTAGATTAAGGCTGTCTGGGACAGGTCTGCTTTCAAGACCTTTCAGAGGCAAAACTAAACAAGGAGAAGCAGCTTTTAAGTTCTATGCACCAAATATCTGGAACAAACTTCCCAAAAAATGCAGGTCCTCCAACTCTCACTTCTTTTAATCAATGCTGAAGACTTTGCACTGTAAGTTTAATTCTTGATCAGTTTTAGCCTATTTCAATTTTCTATTCTTTTGGCTCTTTAATAATTGTTTTTAATTGTATTTGAATGTCCTCTTATATGCGTTTTCAACAAAGTTTCACACCAGTTCATGAAATAGTCATGAATTGCAATCTATTGTTTAGTGTACAGGGACACGAGTTGTCTGTATTTTTCGTGACAGGGCTTATATTCGGGAAAGCGTTATGCTACAAAATGACAGTTAGGTTGAGGCAACAAAACCCCTTTGTTAGGTTTAGAAAAAACATTGTGGTTAAAATAACAACGTACAGTTAGGTACACTTTCTGATGGTGTCAAACACCGCTCTCGTGGTCAAAACTCCTGTGCTTATTCGACCAATCAACCTCCCCTCCTGATTACCATAAATTGTCTTTTTTCTACATTTGATACTACGTTACTATCTCTGACCGTTGCTTAGTCACATTGATGCTTTTAATAGTGGGTCCAATGCTAAAAAAGGATCATAGTTCACTTTCCATTGAATTGTTATCGTCCTGAGCAACAAGACATGTAATTGCAGCAGGAAGGGAATGTATTTTACACTTTCTTTCTTTCAGATGATTAAAAAAGACTTAAGAAGGCACTGGTGTCACCACAATAGAGCAAAACATTTTTAACACCTCTCCTGGGCTTCCCGTCCAATCATGGACATATTTTTTTTTCCATTAAACAGATAACTACATACAGACATACACATACAACTGGATCATCTTAAATATATTTGGGTAAACAAGTGCAGATTGCATCTTAAATTATTTACATTAGGGTAACTGGTTATCTTAAAGGACTGTTTATTTCTCTCTATATTTCTATATTTGCATCACCAGTTTCAATAAATGTATTTTTTTTTTAAGTGACAGAATGCATATGTAACTAAAATGTCCCTTTTAATCAAGCTATGCTGGTTTGGAAGAAATTGACATTATCTGCCTCCAACTGGTAGATTTTTGAACTTGTACAAAAGGACAAAATATTGACAACAAGCTGATTTGAGGAATATCTGAGGTCAGTTTGAACGCTCATGGATTCCAACATAAGACCCTACGTGCTGGTAGAAACCAGAGCACAAGCTTTTAGGAGATAAGAACGTCCAGCACTTCAAAGCACAGTGCCTTCTCGGAAAGCCAACAAACTTTAAAAGGCTGAGGCCTGACTTGGTCTGATGACCGGTGAGTCCCACTGCTCTGTTTGTTTGCATTCGTAGGTTGAGTGTAATAGAGTTACGCAATGGACAACAGAAACAGCTTGATGCTTCCCACTGAATTGGGTCAGACGCACAAACACATGAACACGCACGGGGTTGTGAAAACACAGGAGAAGCGTGGCTGTTACATTAAAATTCCACTGACCGTTTTTTCGGGAAACAGTGCGGCATCGCAGATGTGGTGGAATCTGGGACTCTCAAGGTCTCCGGAGGTCAACTCAGACACACAACACACACAACACACACAACACACCATCGCTCTCACCACGCCACCGCCACCATTGGCTAAATTCCCTCCAGTTGTAAATACAGTGTACAGAATGCTGACATGGGATGCATAACAGGCTAAAGAGTGACATCAAGGCACTGCCCCGTCTGAAAATCAAATTGCTGTGAATGGTTGGGTCCCAGAAAAAAAAACTCAAAACAAAACTCTGGGTCACCATGACTGTGTCCATGTGTGTGTCATCTCTTCCACCGTACAACGAGTATGCTCACAATATGTTTTGTAAGAGAATCATCTGTGTTTTTGGGTGTCTTTGTCGAAAAGTGTCAGTGGTTGGCTGGTCTGAGAGCTGTTGTTCACGACCTGCTGTTTTTTATTGATGTTCACAGACATCAACTATTGGATGGATTGTCGTGACATTCATGGTCCCCAGGAGGATGAATCAAGTAACCTTGGCGCCAACATGAGGTTGTAATTTTAGTGAAATGTCTCGGATTGTCATGACATTTTAAAACTTTGGTGATCCTTTGACTTAATATACATTTTTTAAATTGCATTTTTTTCTATATTTTATTCAGATGAATGGAAATCAGGAGGGAGAAAGATGGCACATTAACCGCCAAACAAGCATTAAATTAATTAAATTCAAAGCGAAATAAATGTGACTTTCAGTTGTCCAATACTAGAAACTATGATGGTTAAGATGGAAAACATTACCTGCTGAGTATTAGCATGTTAACATTGTCATTGTTTATTATGCTGACATAAGCATTTACATAACTCCAGTTCTTTCTGTTATTTTCCCTCCAGTTTCTCTCCCTTTTCCACAGATTTTCTCAAGCTAAAACTACTACGAGGAACCTTTATTTTGTGTTGATTTCAGAAGTCCCTATAGGCAAAAGCAGTTGTGTTTCGTTTTGTCCTATTTTGCGGCTAATTGGACCCGGTGGCACAGATGAGAGGCATCAAGAATAACTATATAGAAATTGCCAATCTTCTCGCTGATGATCTTGTTTTTTTATGTAGGTCATACAGAGGCATCAGTGTTAATTTGAGACTGTTTCTTAACCAGGTAAAACATTTTAAACTCCTGTGGACGTCTCTTCATCTCTGTTCACAACGCTCCAGGCAAGTTTGCATGTATTTGCGTCTTTCCATTGACCCGACATGCAACTGTGCCGAGTTGTCTGAACAGACCTTTAGTCATGTGAATGCATTAATTATGTGACATTATTAAAGGCAATTCATATGTATTAAATTATATATTGGCTATACTTCTGCTTAACTTTAAGTATGCCAAAGAACAAATGCAATATTTTTTCAAATCTGTCTATAATTGATCATTTATATGTGCTACAGATATTCACAGTTTCCTTGTCTAAATTTATATTGCTTTGAAAGAAATATCTTCCTAAATTAGCCAATAATTATAAGATCCTGATTTTCAGTTCAGTGCTTCTCAAAATTTATGTGGATAATCTGGACTTCACTGCTGGTTTAAAACATGGTCAAAGTGGTTGTCGTTATATTTTAAAGCGTCATTAATCCATCGCTTAAATCTAAATTAGCAACAAAATAATTTGTTCTGTCTTTTGCCTCCACATGGGATTGAGTTATAATTAGGCATCTACATTACAAACTTAAATCTTATTAAGAGCTTGGAACATTGTGTCGGGATTCAGAGATTTTAGTTCTTTTGGTCCCGATAAGCCCTGAACTACACACACACACACACACACACACACACACACACACACACACACACACACACACACACACACACACACACACACACACGCAGACAAGTACATTTGAAGTGCTTTATTTGTCAATTTGCACTGTGCAAAAAAAAAAATCCTTATTGTTAATTTTGACTCGTATTTGAAGGACTTAATTATGCCTTCAACCTCGATTATCTGACTGATGATGGACGTTATTTGGAGCAAACACTCAGCATGTGTGTGTGTGTGTGTGTGTGTGTGTGTGTGTGTGTGTGTGTGTGTGTGTGTGTGTGTGTGTGTGTGTGTGTGTGTGTGTGTGTGTGTGTGTGTGTGTGTGAAATGGCCCCAACGCTGGCCCTCCAAAGTCGCTTAGAGTGAATGAGGAGATCAAAGTCGAAGCTGTAGATTAATCCACATAACAGGAGCTTTTCCACTAATAACAGAACATTCTTTTCATTCTGGCTGCCTGGTACTTCAGTGCCACCGAGCCTCTACAGTCACCTCAACACATGGACCTCAAACCAGCGCTCCGGAAAAAGTAAATATAAGCAAATACAAGCGACGGCTCATCGACTGCAGTTCACTTTTGCTGCTGGATGCAGGAAATACTGACGTTAAAACCAAAGTCTTCTTCCTTTTCCAGAAGTTAACGGTTCTCGACGATGCTTTTCCACGTCCTGAACGGCCACTGCACTATTCTTAAGAAAACTCACAAAGGTCTCCAAAGTCAATCAATGTTTTCCACAACATGTTAGAACCCTCAACAGCCAACATCATGGTGGCTAAAGCTAGAAGTATTAGGTTTTGAAGAAGAGGCTTGACTGTGTTTTGGAGTGTGTTGTGCATGATTGACTATGGTCTGTCCATCACACTCACACTCATCACACTTGGTCCGAAAACTTCAGCTTCACCCAGGATTCATCACAATGGGAACATTTCTACTTTCTGGATCCAGTTCGCGACAAAGATGGTTGCTGGTGGTAGAGGTTGGTCGAATTAATTGTTTTGCAAATCACAAATTAGTCTCAAGTCTTGGGTCCGAGGTTCTGATTTAGGTTCCAAATTAAAACCAACAATTCTCTAGTCAAGTCCTAGTCCCACATTTGTATTTCGACTCCTATATAAGTCGTTCATTTGATGCCATTCTAAAATGTAAAGCAGAGTAACAGTGAGTACAGTGAATGTGCAGAAATATTCAGCACTTTTAAAAACTAGTGCTTTCAAATTAACTTCAAAACATTTAAAATGAATTTGGTCACTTAAACAAGCACTACATTGACACACTATCACCTTTTAAAGTTTGCAAACTTATCAGTTGCTAATCTACACATCAAGCTGCTACGAAGAAACATTAGCATTCACTTGAAATCACATGTCTGGCCACCTGGCAGATGTAAGTCCAAAATTCACTCTTCCTCTTGCCTCTGTTTTTGCTTACCCCCAATTTCTGAGGCAAATTTCTACCTCTTTAGTTGCTAAATTATCCACTATATTTACCATGAACTTTGTCTGTCTGCTGTTTAGTACTGAGCAGGTGTTGCACATAGTTTATAGAGCTTGTTTGCTGGAAATAGTTGCCTGGTGCTGCTGGAAAAGAAGATGATGAACACAGAATCTGCTGGTCGTAAAACCGAAACCATAAGCTAAAAGGGGCTAAAAGGGGAGTTGCAGCGATGGATGATAATTCGCTGTGGGTTCATGACTACGGATGACCTGTTTAACATTACATATATCATCTGGTACTATAAAATATTGATTATATCAAGTCTTTAAGGTCAGTCCATGTGAAATCAAAAGTCAAAGCTAAGCAGCAAGTCTTTCTTTATTTTGTCCAGTCCAAAGCAGACTGAACCATTACTTGAGTCGGACTCAAGTCTCAAGTCCCTTCAGAAAACCTGTGGACGCTCCTTTTTCAAACACTCTGAGACCCGCGCATTTCAAACCTCACATCTCCCCCCCGGACAACATTGCACACTGCCGGAAGCAGTGTGCAGCAGCCCTTCCTGCACAAACAGAGAAATCATTTGTAATGGTATCACACAGAGCGGGCCTGTGTTTTGTCTCAGCGAGAAGGCCTCGGCCGTTGCCAGGCAGATGTTTGGGTTGGAACGGCGTGCGGTGGAACGCCACCCTTCCATCTGGCTCACGCTCCGTGGACTACAGGAATAGAGTACTGAGAAAGCAGGGAACACAACTCCCCTTTTAAATAACGATAGCATGATCGAGGAATGTTCTTCCTGCACCTGCAAGTCTTTTCTTTTATGAGCGAAAAAACTTGTGGAATAATCATTTGAGGAATTTAATTTTGCCTCGGCTAATTCACTAGGAATGTTTGCATTGCACCTCAGAAAACTGAGTCTGTCACCAGGGATTTTCATTATGAGCCGGGCAAACGAACCCTGAGAGTGAGGCCAGCATGAAAAATCTTGTTGAGTGAAATGCAACAAAAAAACAGTCTGTGACGATTGTAAATCAGTTTATAGGAGTGATAAACCATAGATATAGATATAATATTCCATCATCTTGAGCTGACATTATTAGACAATGGACATCCATCTGGATTACAACAGAGATTGCAATCATATCTCAAATATCTGGATTGCAATCATAACTGCTAAATAATCATCGATAATGGATCAAAATCAACACTTTAAGTTTACATAAGACTCTGCTGAATCATTTAACGCTTTTAACCACCTTTCTAGAGCAACAGGAAGAAACTGCACTCTTGTCAGTGCTTATCAACTCCAACTGTGGCTAAAAAACAAGCCCTGCCACTGGAAATGCTGCTGTGTAATTGCAGATTCCTGATATATTAAGCTGCTGACTGTGAAACACTCAGTAGATTAACAGATTTCCCCTGTGCACCAGGCAGGCAGGCAGTTCCCTCCCATCCTGCCCTGTCTCCCTCTTTAAGTATCAGCTGTCTGCTGCCAAAAGGCTGACTGGATATTAATAGCAACACTCACAGAATCTAAACCACATTTGTTTAGGTCAAGGCTGAGCTCAGCGTCCATCAAACAATACAGAGAAACTCAGACAACTCTGGCAGCGTAAAGAAGAGGAACGAGGGATAAACTAAACAGATATCCGATGTTCTAACCGCATCTGATGAAAAAGTTCGATTGGAAGAGGTTAATCATTTAAACTCGGTGGCGGTGAGAGCTCTGTAGCCTACATGCATCAGCCAGAAACTTGGAGTCTGGCTGCTGAACGCCAGCCAAGCGTTGCCTTCCAGCACGAAGATTAACTGTAAGAACAAGAAGGCAAAAGCCAGTTAATCCCCCAACGACCACTTAAAATGATCATCATTTTGTGCAACATTTAGGTAACACTTTACAATAACCATTGTTAATAAATGGTAAATCGATAGTTAATGCTAATAAACAATATTTCTAATTCTTTTTTTTATTCTTTTTTTTTAGGTGGAGGAGCCCAGGTGTATTTGGGGGGAAAATGTAACAAACAGATGGCGCAATGGATCTTCCACAGTTGATCACTAATAAGAAAAATACTTTTTGTATCACAAGTTTTCTGAAAATGTATGTTTAAATATGCAAATGAGGCATTATCTTATCAAGAATGTGCTAATTTGCTTACATCTCTAGAACAGAAATCTGGAACATTGGATGAAGCCAGGTTAAAAAAGTCAAAGATTTTTACTGAGGGGATTTTGGATACTTCTCTTTATCACTCCATAAATCAGAAAACATTGCCAACAACCATAAAAAAAAGTGAATGATATATGAACAAACTCTTCTGTATAAACCTTTAGAGTATAGATAGGAGTGTATGTAAGTGGAGATTTCTGGCTCAGATAATAACAAATAATAATTGTTGAGTGTTTTCTTTCTGTTAGTCTGAAACAAGAAATGTATGGAAGCAAAATAACCCCAAACCTCAAAATACAAAACTGACCGGTGCATGAAAAACAAAGCAATATCTCCCCTTAACAGTTTATTGTTCCACACGTTATAAAACCTTTTATATTTATTGTTGCACACATAACATTTTATTTTTTGTTAATGATTACCAAATGATTTGTAAACATATATTTGGATGACTACTATAAAGTTTCAATTTATGATTATAATTCTTTGTCAATGATTAAAAGTTGGCTTATCTATCTATGTTATGTTTATGTTTCACAAATAACTTGGTAATCATTTACTTGTAATGTATGCAACCATAAACTGTTAATAATACAAACTAATATAATCAGAATATTATTGTTAATGTCTCCTATCAGATATGATACAATATATATATTTATAAATGTATTATTTCAGATTACACAAACAAATGATAAAATAGCATAAATGATATAATAACTAATAATTATTAAACATTATTCATTGTTTGTTAACAGTAAAATGACTATTCACTCAATTTAACTGACTTTACCAATTTAATGAGACATTTTCCATTTATTAATGATGGGTGTTATAAAGTGTGACCAAAGTACTTTTTTTTTTACTCATCAGAACTATAACACCAATATAGTTAGTAAGTAGGGCAAAGCATATCAAGGGCATCTCTAAGTAAAACAGTGACTTCTAGTGGCCTTAGCAGAAATAAAAAATGAACACTTGTGCATAACTTATAAGTTCAGCTACATCGATAAACTCATTCATATTGCAATTAGCAGTAAACACATCTCCAGTTGCTTTTAAATTGCAGCTGAACGAGTCATTTCAGAGATCAATACTTTGTCAGAGCACAGCAGGGACTTCCGTTTAAAGTGGCAGGAAAAGGTCAAACATGTGCAAACCCAGAAAGCATGATGTAACATGTAAGTCTGTTCCAGCCGAGTGTGACGTCATGACCGGTACCAAACCCCGCTGACAACGTCCAAGACATTCCCTTTAAAAAGGCGAGCCTCATTTTTATCAGAACGGAACAAAATCCAACAGGAGGAGAGATTTGCATGCAGGTTCATCCTCTTGAAAGCTGACATTTTGACTTGTAACAGCAGGAAAAACACAGGTGTAACTAATAACATTAATTCACTTTTAAATCTCCCACTAAGCCACGACAGTGAGCCAGCACGCATGACACCAGGGCACATCTGAATGGATTTCACTAATCATTAATGCTCTTAATTACACCTGTGCTCCTCCTGCTGCAGCATATTAAAATGACTGAAAGAGAGGTTTACTTCCTCCTGGAGATCATTCAAGCGTTACATATTATATAATATAATGAATGATGCTTCAGCCTTTTTTTTTTTTATAGCAGCTTGATGTTTCAACATAACAATCTATCAAATGATTATGTGAAAACACTGTGACAGTGAAAGGGGGTCATTGTTCAGCTGTCGGTCTGCAACTTTGCTGTGTTGGTTTTATCAGGCCGCTTTTGGCTGCAGCAAACTGCTGTGCTCACCAAAAAGCTCCAAAAACCCACTGTGCACTACCTGCTCAGCCATTAAGTTAGCCATTGGCTGGTGAACATAGTGGAACATTTAGCAGCTAGAGTCAGATATTTCCCTTAGGAGTTTCAGAAAACATCCCCAAAAAACATGCATGGCTTACAGAGAGAGAGAGAGAGAGGAAGAATATTGAATACTTACATTTGCAAATGTATGATATTGTTGCTCTGTAATTTCTAGATGTCTTAAAAAGGCAACTGTTTGCCAAATCAAAAGGTGATGCTGTGTCAACGTTTGCCACACTTTTCTCATGTTGCCCCCAAGTGGCAGAAAAAAATCAGTTGTTTCAGGTTTAAAGCTGCTGTATACGAGATTGGGAGAATTTTGATTGCCTCTTAACGGCTCTTAACATGGGGATGGCTAAGCTGGCGGCTCCCAGCTAACGGTGCTAACAGCTCTAACAGTGCAAACAACAGTGAAAGTGCTGACAGAGCTAACAGTGTGTAATAGATATTACTCCTCTATATATTTACATAGACAATAGGTAGGTTCCCATCATAGATCTAACGAAATTAAAGACAAATCTCCTGTGGGATCAAGGTGTATTCTAAGCCTAGTCTGCATGTCAAGTTAGCCAACAGTAGTGTTGTTTTACTTTAGAGCAGCACAGGAGGAGACATGACAGCAGGGAAGCCTTGTTGCCCCTCCTGTAAAAGCATCAGCTGGCCTCAAACTCTCGTGAAAAGTCATTATTCTGGTGTTCAGGCCTGAGCTGTTTTTATGGGAGGTAAGGTCGTGGTAGCAAGCTCTGGTGGCGGTTTAATGAGTGGTCTGCTTCGGGCCTGAGAATGCAGGGGGAAAGGCCACAATATCACTTTGCGAAAAGGTCAAATTTACAACTAAGTAAATGTGTGTCTGTGTAGCCCAGTGTATGGAAGTTTGTGAAATAGGAATGAAATTGAATCTATTGGTTTGTTTCCAGGGACAAAATTGTCTGTTTGTTTTTTTTGCGTCGCTCAGAAAAAGCCAAAAAAAGGCTACTAAGGTCGGGTAGGAGGGAGGATTGATGGATCCGACATCCAAGACTGTCAACAACGAGACCGGTGTTCGACAGCTTGTTGTTGCCTTAAAATAAGAGTTGGTTTTGTAAACCAAACCGTTCGTGAATTTCATGCCTAAACCTAAGCCTAACCATGATGTTGTTCCTTAATTTAACAAAGAGGTTTTGTTGCCGAAACCTAATTTGTCCCAAATATAAAGTCGTTCCGAGTGACACAAAAAAAACCCCACAATTCCTGTCCCTGAACACGAAACCAACAGATTTTATTTTGTAACTATTTCACGAATTGCCGTGAGACTGTGTTGGTCTTTGTGCCTGATAGTGAACACAACCTCGAAACAGAGTCAGCATCACCCTCTATTTGACATGAGTTGTAATGAGGCCAACTCTTTGTAAACATCACTGTATGTGAATGTTTTTTAAAAGGGAAAAATAGAAAATGAATTCCTCGCTGTAAAATCAAATCACCCACGTATCCTTTTCATTTGACAGCACATATCTCATGTGCATGTGGAAGAAGGAACACATGCACACATTAGTGCATTTTGAAAGTGATTCTACTGCCAGTGTTAAATCGTGAGCTTTTTTGGTGCTGCATAGCTCTGAGCTTTGGACAGCCCACTGTACACTGCCACTTACACACACACACACACATACGTATACACCAAGCAATTTTCAAAGTGAGCCCCTAAATATAGCCATAAGCACAGTGTTATTATCACAGCAGGGGTAGTACAATGTTATCTCTCACCCTTCACTCCCATTGTTTTACTACTCTAGCAGATGACAGCTTCACAAGGGCTGGGGCCCACTTGCTCTGTATACGGCCTGTTATATAAGACCTGCACTGACGCTGGTTAGTTCACTGTATTTTCCAGCAGCAACACTTTATAAATTATTTTATGTCAGGTTTTATGGGGCAGAGAGGGATGTCTCCTCCCACTTTGTGCTGCAATCACACTCATGTCCCCCATTGTTCTTTGTTAGTTGTGTTTATCAAGAATGGAGTTCGCCCTAAAGGGGAGGCTGGATGATGCATGAAATTTAAAAAACAACGACTCCAACAGCGTCTCTTTGAATGAGCGTGAGAACGGCATGCATGTGGTCGTACACATAAAAATACACGAGTGCAGGAAAACGCAAGACACTCATCGTCTTCATTAGAGACCATTAGAGACAGCTGGCCTCTGACTGGTGGGGAAGGTCAGGCTTCTTCCATGCACACACACACAAACACAACACACACACACACACACACACACACACACACACACACACACACACACACACACACACACACACACACACACACACAAGAGAGCATTGTGTTACTTTTCTTTCTTTGTTACAAAGCAATGGCATGAAACTTTCCTTTAAGAGCTTGCTAAGTCACCCATACAGTGGTGGACATACTGAACGGCATGATGGGGGAAGTGGTGGTCCGGAGGCAGCGGCCTAACCCCCCCCCCCCCCCACACACACACACACATACACCCCCCCCCCACACACACACACACACACACTAATACACAAATATTCATTCACAAAAACTATTATTAAACACACTGGATGTGTGTACCGAGCACTGGCCTGTTTCAGCATGTCCCAACAACAAATAACTTACTTTGCTTCTATTTTTGTCACACGCAAACAAAACACAGTCCACATGTTGTCCACATTGTTTACACCCAAACAAACATACTGTTTATTCGGTGGTCAATCAGAGGGATTGGTACATACCAGGGAGAGCTTAGCATTAGAGCTACAAAAGGTTCTGTGCACACAGAGAAGAAGACTAACAACCCACAAAAGTTTCTGAGGGGACTGGATCTGATGTGATGGCATCAAAGCCACGATGTGCTAGCCTATGAAGCCATCGCCAATAGCAGGTTAGCTTAGCACGACTGGAACCAGCAGCTAGGCTAATTTCAGACAGAGGTGGTAACAAAATCCGGCTACAAGCAGCTCTAAAGCTTAACATGTTTGTATCTGATTTGCTTAATCCGTCCAAAAAAAGTGTTTAGTGACACGTTTTTGGTTTGACGGGGAGTTGAGCCGGCCTACTTCTTGGCTTGGAGAAGTGTTGTGGTCCAGGTGACATTGCAGGCATTCAGCAGAGACACTTATTGCACCTTAGTAATAAAATCTAAGATTTAACAATGAGGTTACCTATTTGTCATTGCTTTGAGTGAACCTCTCCAGTCACACACCAAAGCTTCCATAGATCATGTGTGTGTTGAGCTGGTACATGCAATGTGAAGAATAGCATTCTCCAGCTAAAGAGAAACTTTAGCATGTTAAAGTATCAACCACAGATGTTGTTCTTGGTAAATGATTGTACAAACTCAAGACAAAAATTGTTAGAGAATGATTGGGTATACCTACTGGACAGTTAATCATACTGGTGCACTCATAGATGACGATGTGTGTTAATTATTAGAGCATCTGTTTCACTTACAAGCGTGCTTTAGTGCGTTATAAGGTGATTAAACAAAGCCTACATTAGATCAGAGATGATCCGTCAAACAAGCATGACTCAGAATTTCCAGACGTGAAACACCAAGGGCAACTTCAGTGAAAATATTACAGTCTAACTGCAACCATCTGTGTTTGTGTGTGTGTGTGTGTGTGTGTGTGTGTGTGTGTGTGTGTGTGTGTGTGTGTGTGTGTGTGTGTGTGTGTGTGTGTGTGTGTGTGTGTGTGTGTTTGTGTGTGTTTATGTGTGTGCGCACGCAATTTGTGATGCAGCATTCGTCTTCTGGGTGCAAACAGAGTAAAGAGTATCTGAGAGTGCTACCAAGGCATCCTGCTTATATTTCTGCAGGGCATCAAGTTTCACCTGTTCAAACAAAGATAAGAGCTGTGAATTACATAATGTCTGAAGAAAAATGAACCCTCTGTCTCCTAGACGTCATGTGCCAGTGTTTTCATCAGGCCAGACAGGATCCCCCCCCCCCCCGGAGCAGTTTGGCTACACAAATATAGAACTGGAAACAAACATGTTATTGGAGAGAGGGACACAGGAAAAGCCAGACAAAGAGTCTGTGACGTCACAGCTGAAAATAAACCGCGTTTCCCATCACTCACCAGACGTTTCCTGAAGAATGGCATTTTGTTTGGTTCCCAAGACTTCTGATGCAGAAATGGAGAAAAAACAACGAGAGACCGGCCTATAGTGAGGATGAATTAGTTTAAAGTGGAGAGGTGGTGGGTATTTCATTTGTCATGATTGAGTTTCTTACTTGACCACAGTTAGTCGAAACAATTTTTTCTAAAAACCTGATATGGTATTTCATTTTGTTTGCAGTTTTGAATCAGTGCTTCGGGCTAATTACTTCATTTGAAGCCAGAGGGTGTATCTCTCTTTCACTCAATACAGTTTAGTTAATGCATGATGACAGATTTTTGTGAATTATTTGCTCTTCCTGCTGCACTTTGATTCATGTCTTTCCTTTAAAAGATGGGAAATGATTCTGCGGACTACGTGCGTCCTGTCTTTGTTGCAGGGTTTTTTCAGTCTCCGGCCTCTCAGAGGTGAAGGTGGTAGAAGAAGTCACCTATGAAGTTCGATACCCGGCTTCGGCAGTCGATGTGTCCTTGGGCAAGATACTTAACCCCAAGTTGCTCCCGAAGGCTTGCCATCGGTGTGGACTGGATGTTGCATGAATGTTAGTTAGAGTCTGATGGTGGCACCTTGCATGGTAGCCTGTCATCAGTGTGTGAATGGGTGAATGATATGTAATATACTACTGATTGTAAGTCGCTTTGGATAAAAGCGTCTGCTAAATGACTGTAATGTAATGTAATGAAGTGGAGCCTGAGAATCACAACAGAATGCAGAGAATATTCGATTATCTGCTTAAAGTCTCTCGATTCAAGTGTATCTATATGTTAAATGTCATTATCTATGTTTTATATATCTATAAAACATAGATGATGAAATGATGACTTTCATTTAGGGCTTGTTTTTAACTGAAAATGGTTGGGCTGCCATCTAGTGGTGCATCTTTGCCACTAAGACAAATGAAACAAAAGAGTTAATCATTAGCTTATGTTCAGGTTAATAAGAGGTGTTAACAGTTTGATATGATTTGTATTTTCACATGCATGAAAAGCTTTGAGCTCTTTTATCTCCAGAGTTTTGTTTTTTTGTCACATCGTGCTATTCTTTCCTCCGGCTCACACTGTACTTTCAATATAAATATTCTTATATCTGCTATATCGGGGCAGCAGTATAAACATGTGATTCTTTTCACTAAATTATTTGAATAGTTAATAAATGTTTCTTTATGCATATTTTCTATCAAGTTAGGAAACTAACTAAGCACATCTGCAGAATATTTAACCGACTCAAGAATTCTTCCTGCAATACTTGTGCAAACTAAAACATGATTAAGGTATTCATGGTATTTGGTGTTATGGTATGGTATCTTTAAGCACCGAAACAATTGTATTAATATTAGGAAGAGATTGTGGTCTTTGTTAAATACTGAATAAATCAACACTGACCTGAGGCATAAGACAGGACCACAGCCAGCAGTAAAGTCAAACACTTTGCACAACCATTGAACACTCTGTTTCCCAGACCTTTAAATATATATACCCTTATGAATAAAAATCAACATTACTCGTAGGAGAAAGCAGTGCATGGGTCAAATCAAAGGAGTCTTTGATGTTCACGTTCTTGAGCCTACGACACATCCTCTGTTACACTTCATAAAGATTCATATAATAAGACTACATATAATAACAGCAGCAATTATTACAGTAGAATTATAGCCATGAAAATAGGGATAGTAATGTGACTAATAATAATAATCGAAGTAGCAGTGGGTGTCAGTCGGCTTCACGGTCCAGGTACCACAAAACGAAGAACGAGAAAGCAAAAAGGGTGGAAGTAAATAAATGCTTAATGGTACATATTTCCACTTAGCCCTCAAGCTGAGTGACAGGACAGAGGTCATGGAGCTGGTGCGGATTTAGTGTCTTGATTTAGGACAACTCCCTCAGCAGAGTGAAAATATTGAAGTTCCTTCCAATAATTGTATCTTTGGTCTCACTGCTAGTAGGCCTAGATGAGTATGGGCCTTGTGTTATATTTTACAAATGTAATTATATATTTATTCAAGGGATTTTGAATTGCTCATGTGAAATTCCATCATCAATGGGGATCAACATGACCTGCATTAAATATTATTATCATTGTTATTCGTATTAATATTCTTATTAATATTCATATTATTATTGATGATAATGCTTATAATAATAAATTAATAATGATAATAATAATATAATTATTATATTACAGAGCCTGTAACATTCTGACAGAAGAATGTTGGGGAGTGCTTCACAATAATCATAATGATTATTATGATTATTATGATGATTATTATGATGATTATTATGATTATTATTAGATTATTATTAGTATTATACATATTATTATTATATAAATAATATTATTGTTGATATTCTTATTATTACTACTACTACTAATTATTATTATTATTATTATTATTAGAGCCTGTAACATTCTGACAGCAGAATGTTGGGTAATGCTTCACAAGAATAATAAATAATAATAATAATTATTATTATTATTATTACTATTATTATTATTGTTAATAATATTTATTATTCTTGTGAAGCATTCCCCAACATTCTGCTGTCACCCCGTATATATCATGTGGTACATTCTGTTAAAGTATCACTTCTTTAGATGAGATTCCAGAAACAAAACCAAAACAAATGATTAATCTTTGTGATTTTATTGTGGATAACATGATCAATACAGGAAGTTTTGTATCTTCTGCCTGCTTTGCATTCAGACAGTTGACAACCAGGAATTAATTCATATCTTTATTGTTTGTACTTGACCATTAACAAGGAGCGTTGAAAAGAATATATACATTGACAGCTCTGGGCTGATTAAGCGTCAATGCATGTTGTGATCATCTATTCAATCATTTCCCCTTTTCAGATCAAACTGGTTGAGGGGTGTAGAAATTTTGATCCCATGGGAAACCCTTATGCAACAGCCAATTCCTGAGATCTGTCCTAACCAGCTTTTCAACCTTCGCCCTCTTCAGATCTGAGTACTTCTCAGATGTTGGTCGTGCCTGCTCTTTGACGTCAACCACGTTTTTAAACAAGTTGCTCAAACTTTCAACTTCGGCACAATTGCCATATTCATTCACAGCAATTTCACTTGTTGTCAAACCAAACAAATTACCACATGATCTGCAAGGAGACTTGACCTTTCCATCAGAGAGGCTAAACGCATGGCACCTGACATTACTTGGAAGTACGATGGTTCCATCAAAATCTGGTTTCTTTTTCTTCTTCGGAAGGTAGGTCATCACTGCACCAGCTACATAACTGTCCCAGCCACCAAGACAGGACGCAGCATACATGATCCGCCTAGGATCTGGAGCGGAATTGGAGACTCCATAGTACTTGACTGGATCTTGGATCTCTGTTTTGTGAGAGAAACAGATGGTGGAGGAGACCAGATGCATTGATTCACGAAGCTTCAGGTCAGTGATGAGCGTTCGCAGGACATCTATGATTTTGTTTTCATTCTCTCCTCCATTCAGGTGGACAATCTGCAAGCAATCAGGCATTTTATCAATGCTGTATCATTTACTGAGTCATGCTTTGTTTGTGAAATGCAATGATTGTACTCTAATTATAAACTGTAATATATTAAGATTTCTACATGAAGTATCAATTATATGCAGCTTTGCAAAGAGGAATTGAATCATCTTTTGACAAACTATAATCCTACCATGTCTAGCACACATGAAAATGGACCCCGCCTGGGTAGCCTAGAGGAGAAGAGTTCAAAAGGCCGAGGGAAGACGTCCTTCAACTCTTTTATTATCTCGACATCAATCAGAATCATTTCTGGTGAAAATGGTGGATTGTGGATTTTTCCGCAAAAGAAGATACTGTGAAGAATCTGTGGAGACGAAACACATTCAAGGAGATATCATTTTATATTTTAAGAGGCATTAGGTCAAAATAATTAGTACATTTAGAAAACAGTAATCAGACATACCTCATCCACTAAGGCTTTAGCGTGAGCTGAAGGTTGATAGAGATCCAACATTTTCTCGATGAGCAAAAAAGCATTCCTTCTGAAAGGTTCTTCCTCTTTCAGCAATTGTTGTTCTCTAAAACGATGAAAAATCATGTTTTCCAAGGATTGAAAAGCATAATGCAACAATAAGGTTGTACTCAAAAACAAATATATTAAAACAATAGGCTACTCATCTATAATTGATAAAGTACAACTATTACTACATTTCACATTACTCATTTAAAATCATATTTCCAGTTGTATTATGATTAGTAAACCAACAACTAGATGTTTTCCAACAATGTAAAACTGCCACCATTATTATCAAAAACTAATTTAATAGTCACCCAAGATTTCCCTTTTTTACCTTCAACTAACTGAACACTGTTTAGTTTCAGTTGTTGTAATGACTTTGTGAATCAGTTCACTCACCTGGTTTTCTCTGGATCAGCCTGAAGCAATCAGCAATAAAACACAACACGTTACAACAATTACACATTTCACTGACAACAGAAGTTAAATTAGCAATGTAGAATTGAATCATAATGACATTAAATATTGGCAAAAGGAAAGCTCTCGAAAAGCAGCTACTCACCATTGTTAAGTCGTCAGTAAATGAAACCGAAAGAAAGAAATGAAACCCTACATCCAGATTCTAACCACCACTCCTTGTTTATATCCATGACGTCAAGAGAATGGGGAGGGATTTAGAGAATAGAGAAGTTTAATTGTTTCACTGGAAAGCCATGAATACTGGTTTGTTCACAACTGGTCAGAGTTTGGGTAACTGTGCCAATAGAAACAGATTAATAGCAAAAAGACTGTCTTGCACAGGAACCAGGATGTTGATTATAGGCGTGGTGTCCCCTAACAACTGAAAATAGAAACGGAAAATCCCCACTCATGTTGCAACATCTTATGTTACCATGAAAGTGATAAGAAAGAAACTTTGAGTTCTGCTTTACTGACATGTTTAATGATCGTAACTCAGCATAGTGGCTAACACTTTCTAAAAAACATGTTTTTGTTGTTTTAGAAACATTTAAAATATGCAGATGTGACTGCCAAGTGAAGGTTCTTTCAGCATTTAAAGGAGTTTGTTGGTGATGTGATGTTCTTCTGAGTAATCACCTCGTCTCTGAATTCAGTCTAAACACAACTTCCTCATATTGTGTGGTTTGTCAGTGTTCATTTCAGCCTCCCCAAACAGAATAAACATTTTCTGCAGATCAATTGTTTAGAAAAATGTTTTTATTCATTACAGTAGGCATGGAAAAAGTGCTCATATGAGACTAACAGGTATCACAAGAGAATGTGTAACAATAAACAAATATTTCTCACATTCATTCAGTCAATTATTGGAAATAGATGTTTTAAATGGTAATTCCATAATCACTGAGCTATCATTAACAAAATCTCTAATAGATTCAGTTTGAGTGCGATCTGATGACTGTGAAGGCCATGGTATTCACATCATTTTCATAAACCAATTCGGTGACCCCATTTAAACGATGGAATTGTATCGATAAACCCCACATTAGTTTATCAATCATATTAGAACAAATATATTGGATCACTTAATCAATGAAGGACCAGAGACACTGATCTCTGGTTAAAAAACCACAACAAATATTCAAATATATATATATATATATATATATATATATTGTATTTATACATTTTCACACATATTAAACACCAAGCAAAATAGATCAGCTGCAGACTCCTGGAGAAAGTGTTGGAAGTAAGAGAGAGTAGAAAGAGAAAATAAATCAATTAAATGGCTAAATACGGAATAAATATGAGTGTGAAACAGAAATGAACATATTGACAAATGGTGGAACAAGTGACCAGATATCCAGGCAGTGACGTGTTACATGGGTGATCATGAAAAAGGGGCAGAGCGAGATGAGGTCCAAGAGGTGTTCAGGGTCAAAGGGGCATAGACTCTGACTAGAAAGAGTTGTTTTATAGTCTGATAACTGGCCCAAATGTTTTGATTTCAACAACTCTAGTGATAGAGACCTCAGGGTTACTTAAAAATAGTAGAACATCATCAGCATGAAGTTTTTTTGGATGCTTGACATATTGGTGTATTGATGTTTTGATGTAGGATATCAACACATCCAGAGCAGAAAAAGTATGACCTTAATTTTTACAAGTCAAAGACAAAAATACCAACCTGTGTTTTGTTTGATGGATTTGAGATTCCCCATGAATTTGGACTTATTTGCTGTCACCAGTTTACGGTGCTCTTCGTCCAAGCGTTTCCCCTCGGGACCCTTCCTCACTTTTTCCCAGTCCTTGTCGGTCTACACACAAAAGGCAATATGGAAAATAATTAAAAAAACACATTGTCAGTACACACAGGTGATCAATCATCAGGGTCCACCATCACAAAGCCCTGCTTGTTAATGGCAAATTCAATGTAACTTCTCACCATGTTCTCGAATGCCTCCCCTTTGTAGTAGGTCTTGTCTGATGGATACTCTATTCCCTCTTCAATCAGCTGCTTCAGGCTTGAAGCCACCAAATGCAGCTCCTCTCCATCGTAGGCATACACCTTTTTGTCCTCACAGGTCATCAGGACGAGCTGGCCACACGGGCATGAGGTCCCCTCCACCTTACCCACAACCTGCATGCTCACTTTATCTTGAAGGTAAAATTTGTTCCACCCATTCACCACGTTCTCCTTCCCACTGTAAATGGTGTCGTCCAGGTTTCCAATCATCCACTTTGCTCCCGCCGGCTTCTTTAGGGGGATAGTCTTGTGTCTAATTGTGGACAAAAGCTCTGCCACCTTTATCACAGCATCTAAAACTGTGACAGATGCCAGAGGATTTTGATTAAATATGGAAAATACTTATCATAGCAAGGTTGTACAATGTGCGAGGCAAAGGTGTGTGTAGTTTACCTTGAAGTTTTTTGATTAGCTCGTTAGTAGGCATATCCAGCTGCTGGCCTGCTGATCTGAAAGGCAGAAAGTGAGCAGCAGTGATTACTGGACCATATATAAGAAGAATATGTTGTGGTACCTTAGGACAGAATATACAAAAAAAAGTGGCAAAATAGTGATTTGTCTCAACACAGGATTAACCACCCCAGTTGAATCCTTTAAATCTAAACTCATCTTTTCGCCCCAATTTTCACATTATTATTTATTCTTATGGCGACTCTAGCGCTCCTGTAACTATGTTGCTATTAAGGGGAATAGCTGGAAAGGGTAAAAAAAAAACATAACTTATCGATATCACCATGAAACTTGCCCAGTTGATAACTTATATTGGGACAATTCTTTTTTGTTTTATATTTTTTTCTGGAATTGTATGTTCAAATATGCTAATGAGTCATTATCTTATCAAATATGTTCACATTTGCCTACATTTCCAGACCAGCTAAAATCAGGTTTGAAATGATTGTTTCATTTTGTTGACATATTGGAGTCAAAGGTTTTTCCTAGAGGAGGAATTTCGACATGTGTCTTTTTACACCTTTGTCTCTCTGATCAGAATTAAAAACATTGCAAACCGTGATGAATATTGCACTTTTACTCTAGGAGTTATACCAAGCAGAACTGTGGTATGGCAGCCCGAATGTGGCCGCTTCACCACAAAATGATTAGATGTTACTCATGGAAATCAGATTGACCATGTCGTACTATTGATAAAACAAACATAATTGGAAATAAAGGCCACATTCCAAGTTGGCACAAAGTAAATATGTGAGTCACTTTGACTAAACAAGCAGAAGTGAAAATTAAAAGCTGTGACAATTCAAAAGAATATGTTTTTATTCTAGATTGGAGTAAATTAATAGAAGTTTTTAAATAACTTCTAGAAACTCAGTAAAGTGATCCGATAACATGTTATTGATTCTGCAGTTCTTCATCCCTCAGTTCCCATTTTCATCCTGCTTTTTCATGTCTCTTCTCTCTCTTCAGTTTTCACTCCAGTGCAGAAGTGTAGTCTGTCCTGTTGTATTTATGGCACAGAGGAGGTTTTGGGCTTTACAAATATTAAGTACCTCTTAATTCACCTGCCTTTTCTATGTAATTTTCCATTTAAATGACCCTTAAGAGAACAGAAAACTGGTTCTTACCCCCTGGAACATGCGCCATTCTTTCTCTCTTGTCACCTAGAAAACAAAATGTGTATTGTTAACAGTAGTGGTACTTAAAACCTTTACTCGAGTACTGAAAGTAATACTACAATAGGATATTATTATATTATTATCATAGATTTGTATTATTTTATTATAAGACAATAGACAAAACACTAACAGAACAGCACAAAAGACAAAAACAGTGACGCTGGCCCTTTTTTAAAAGAACTAGGGAATAAACTGTATTAATAAAAAGCAACTATACCTGTTCATAGTAAACACAACAGAATACGGACTCATTTATGTTCATAATAAATGAATGTTTTCACAAATAGAATAAAAGCTGTTTAAATAGGAATCTATTGTTTTCTTTAGAAAGGCTACGTTGAGTCACAACAATTGATGATTGTGCAGAAAAATATTCGCCCTTGAATATAGCATTGTCTTAGTTTTTCTTTCTAATCATCTCACATGTGAAAACTAAGGAATGTTTATTCTGATAAACACTGTTTAGTAGACCTAAAGGCCCTAAACCCTTGTGTTTTATTATCACCGATAATATTAGTTCTTGGATGTCATTTATTTAAACATTTATATAATTATTATATTCCTTTATTGATCCCCATGGGGGAAATTCAAGTGTTGCAGCAGCTCAACTACACAGACAATAAATACACATACTATATAACTACACAGACAATAAATACACATACTATACAACTACACAGACAATAAATACACATACTATACAACTACACAGACAATAAATACACATACTATACAACTACACAGACAATAAATAAATACTATACAATATAAATACAAATAAATTTATATAATATATAAATAAACATACCTGAAGGTAGTGTAATCTCTAAATCATACTTTACATTTTAGAAATTGAAAAACTGACCCAACAGTCCAAACATCAGTTCCATAAATCGCCCTTGAATGTAGCATTGTCTTAGTTTCTCTTTCTAATCATCTCACATGTGAATGTTTATTCTAATAAACACCAAAACGCCCTAAACCCTTGTGTTTTATTATCACCCATAATGTTAAGGAGTTATTTCAACAGACTTGATAATGAAATAAATTAATAGAAAGCGTGATTAAAGTCAAATAAGTCAAATAAGAGTAGGCTTCTTACCGGAGTTGAACAGTGGATCGAGTCCCTTGTTGTCTTCACGGAAATAATTCTGTGACGTTTCATTCCATGTTCAGTGCGACACTCACCACTCCCTACTCACTTGCTGCCTTCAAGTGCACATCGGACATTGCAGTTACAAAAGCTATGTGTTTTGAACGGGGACTATAACAAACAGGAGCTCTGTTGTACTGGTAGTTTCTATGTTTTTCCTTCATAAATAAGTGTAAGTAAAAGGGAGGTTACGTTTCATAATTTAAATGCACTTATGTAACCCGTTCATAGTTTATTTTATTTGCACAATTGAAAAATATAAAAAACACATTTACATTTACATTGCATTACATTACATTACAGTCATTTAGCAGACGCTTTTATCCAAAGAGACTTACAATAAGTGTATTCAACATAGGTATTCAAGAGAACTACTAGTCACCAGAAGTCATAAGTGCATCTCCTTTCTTAAACAAGCATCTAAGAGCATAAACCAGAGCAAAAGTACAGAAACAAACTAATACGAATACAATAAGTGCAACAGACTGATATGAATACAATAAGTGCAACAAACTAATACGAATACAATAAGTGCAATAAGTGCAACAAACTAATATGAATACAATAAGTGCAACAATACAATAATACGAATACAATAAATGCAACAAATAATGAATACAATAATAAATGCAACAAACTAATATGAATACAATAAGTGCAACAAACTAATACGAATACAAAATGCAACAAACTGATATGAATACAACAAATGCAACAGATATGAATACAATAAGTGCAACAAACTAATATGAATACAATAAGTGCAACAAACTAATACGAATACAATAAGTGCAACAAACTGATACGAATACAATAAATGCAACAAACTGATATGAATACAATAAATGCAACAGACTAATATGAATACAATAAGTGCTAAGAGGAAGGCTCAGGGTAGCACTTCTTGAAGAGGTGATAAATGATATTACAGTGCAGGAAGAGGCAGAAAGCCCACTGGGCTTATTTGAAGCTTCCACCTATATAATATTTAAAAAAAATCACAATACTATAACGGATACAAAAAGAAAATATACATATGGTATGAAATATTGTTGAAAAAGCATTTTTACAAGATATGATTTATAATAACAATACATTATCATTTCATCACTCTCAATTCATTTAAATGCATCTTTCCAACCCATGCATCACTGTCAATTTCCACAACTGCACATATGGGCCACATCTGTGGAAATCGCAGCATTATTCGTTGTGTTTTCACTTCCAGGTGCCACGTTATGTCTGAGGATAATCCTACGTGTGTTAATTCAGACATTTCAGCGTGTCTGTGAAGGCAACAGAAAATGTGACGCAGACGTTTTATCTGGCGGATAACAACTGTCTGCGCATGCGTACTGTTTAAATTGAGAAGCTTGCTTCACATACATTTAATGAGGAAATCAAAGGATCTGTTTTAAAATAATTCACTTGACATTTAGTCACTAAATTAAAAACAGGAACAGAGTTTATATATTTTAACCCTAAACCACCCAACTTTCCTGAATGTTTGTACACATTTATGTGAAATATAACAAAAGCATAAAATGTAGATTTTCTAGTTAGTTATTTATATATATTGTCAGTATATCAATTTTTTTAAATTATATTGAATTTTCTATTGGATCACCCAGACACATGAATTTGCTTTAATGCCGTAATAAGAAAGTTTCTGAGCTAAAGTTCAGTTATTACCCACTTTCCTTTTCCTGATCTGGTTCTTGGTCTAGGATATCACATGATTAGGATTGTTATAGAATCCACTAAATTGGTATTTGTATTTTGTAGATTTTTAAACTGAGAGTGTGAGTTGTGGGGAATTCACAGAAAGCAAAAAAGTTGGACAAAATAAAATGGTTTTATAAGAACCAGTTTCTCAAACATCCACTAGATGTCAGTCTCATCTAAAAATGGTAAATTACCTCTTTGACTTTATTTTTACTTGCTAAAAGAAGCACACAATCAAAGCTACACCATTTCAGATACATGTAGGTATATTTTAATGAAGTGTGTGTGTGTGAATGCACACTACTACTTTGTAAATCAACACGCCTCCAGCACCTTGAAACAGTTACACAACTCGTCTCCTTTAAAGCATGCACGACTGGTTTTCACATTCAAAGAGATATCATTTTGTATTTTGAGAGGCATTAGGTCAAAGAAGCAGTATATTAAAAAAAAATCAGTAATCAGACATACCTCATCCAGTAAAGCTGTAGGGTGATCTGAAGGGTGATAGAGATCCAACATTTTATCGATAAGCAATAAAGCATTCCTAATGAAAAGTTTGTCCTCTGTCAGAAATTCTTCTTCAAATGTTTTCAGAGGATTAAAAAGCATAATGCAACAATAAGGTTGTACTTAAAAACAAATATATTTAAATAAATAGGCTACTCATCTGTAATTGATAAAGTACCACTATTACTACAATATACATTACTCAATTAAAATCATATTTCCAGTTGTATTATGATTAGTGAACCAACAACTATATGTTTTCCAACAATGTACAAACGGCCACTATTATTATCAAAAACTAATTTAATAGACTTTTTTACCTTCAACTAACTGAACACTGTTTAGTTTCAGATGTTGTAATGACTTTGTGAATAATAATACCCGGGTTTACTCACCTGGGTATTTGCTCATGAGCAGCCTGATGCAATCAGAAATAAAACACAACACGTTACAACAATTACACATTTCACTGACAACAGCATTGAAATTAGCAATTTAGAATTTAATTATAATGATATCAAATATTGGCAAAGGAAAGCACTTAAAAAGTAGCTACTCGCCATTGTTAAGTCGTCAGTAATTTAAATAGAAAGAAGAAAATGAAGCCCTATACATCCGGATTCTAAATACCACTCATCGGTTTTTTTTCATGATATAAAGAGAATGGGGAGGGATTTATTGAAAAGTTTAAATGTTTCACTGTAAAGTCATAGTACTGGTTTCAATATGTAACTTTGCAAATAGAAAAATATGAATAGCGAAAAGGCTTTTTTGCACCGGAAACATGATCTTGATTTCAGGCGTGGTGTCCCCTAACAGCAGCAAAGATTTCGCTGAACTGAACTGAGTAGAAATGGAAAACTCAGCATAGTGGCTAAAACTTTATGAAAAACATATTTTTTTGTGTTTTGGAAACAATCAAAATATGTAGATGTAGATTCAATAATAATCATAATAATCAATGATTATTATGATATTATGATTATATGATTATATGATTGTATGATGTATGTGATTATTATGATTATTAATTTTATTATAATTATTCATTATTATTAGTATTATACATATCATTATATTATTAATGTTATTATTATTACTAATAATAATAATAATAATTATTATTATTATTATTACAGAGCCTGTTACATTCTGACAGCAGAATGTTGGGTTATGCTTCACAAGAATAATAAATAATAATAACAATAATAATAATAATAATATTATTATTATTACTACTATTATTATTGTTAATATTTATTATTCTTGTGAAGCATTCCCCAACATTCTGCTGTCACCCCGTATATATCATGTGGTATATTCTGTTAAAGTATCACTTCTTTAGATGAGATTCCAGAAACAAAACCAAAACAAATGATTAATCTTTGTGATTTTATTGTGGATAACATGATCAATACAGGAAGTTTTGTATCTTCTGCCTGCTTTGCATTCAGACAGTTGACAACCACAAATTAATTAATATCTTTACTGTTTGTAAATAACTTGAGCATTAACAAGGAGCGTTGAAAAGAATATATACATTGACAGCTCGGGGCTGATTAAGCGTCAATGCATGTTGTGATCATCTATTCAATCATTTCCCCTTTTGAGATCAAACTCATTGAGGGGGGTAGAAATTTTGATCCCATGGGAAACCCTTATGCAACAGCCAATTCCTGAGATCTGTCCTAACCAGCCTTTCAACCTTCGCCCTCTTCAGATCTGAGTACTCTTCAGATGTTGGTCGTGCCTGCTCTTTGACGTCATCCACATTTTTAAACAAGTTGCTCAAACTTTCAACTTCGGCACAATTGCCATAGACCGACTCAGCAGTTTCACTTGTTGTCAAACCAAACAAATTACCACATGATCTGCAAGGAGGCTTTTCATTTTCCTCAAAGAGGCTAAACGCCTGGCACCTGACATTACTTGGAAGTACGATGGTTCCATCAAAATCTGGTTTCTTTTCCTTGTTTGGAAGGTAGGTCATCACTGCACCAGCTACATGACTGTCCCAGCCACCAAGACAGGACGCAGCATACATGATCCGCCTAGGATGTGAAGCGGAATTGGAGACTCCATAGTACTTGACTGGACTTTCGATCTCTGTTTTGTGAGAGACACAGATGGTGGAGGGGACCAGATCCGTTGATTCACCAAGCTCCAGGTCAGTGATGAGCGTTCGCAGGCCATGTATGATTTGGGTTTCATTCTCTCGTCCAATCAGGTGGACAATCTGCAAGCAATCAGGCATTTTATCAATGCTGTATCATTTACTGAGTCATGCTTTGTTTACTTTAATTATAAACTGTAATATATTACGATGTCTACATGAAGTATCAATTATATGCAGCTTTAGGAAGAGGAATTGAATCATCTTTTGACAAACTATAATCCTACCATGTCTAGCACACATGAAAATGGACCCCGCCTGGGTAGCCTAGAGGAGAAGAGTTCAAAAGGCCGAGGGAAGACGTCCTTCAACTTATTTAACATCTCGACATCAGTCAGAATATTTTCTGGTGAAAATGTTGGATTGCGGATTTTTGCGCAAAAGAAGATGCTGTGAAGAAACTGTGGAGACGAAACACATTCAAAGAGATATCATTTTATTTTTTGAGAGGCATTGGGTTAAAAGAAGCAGTAAATTAAAAAATTAAAAAAACAGGATTCAGACATACCTCATCCACTAAAGCTTTAGCGTGATCTGAAGGACGTTCATTGAGTGTCACCATTTTATCGATAAGCAATAAAGCATTCCTTCTGAAAAGTTTTTCCTCTTTCAGAAATCTTTCTTTTCTAAAATTAAAAAAAACCATTTGAAAAATCAAATGTTTTCAGAGGATTAAAAAGCATAATGCAACAATAAGGTTGTAATTAAATAAATAGGCTACTCATCTATAATTGATAAAGTAACACTATTACTACAATACACATTACTCATTTAAAATCATATTTCCAGTTGTATTATGATTAGTAAACCAACAACTATATGTTTTCCAACAATGTACAAACTGCCACCATTATTATCAAAAACTAATTTAATAGTCACCCAAGATTTCACTTTTTTACCTTCAACTAACTGAACAGTTTAGTTTCAGATGTTGTAATGACTTTGTGAATCAGTTCACTCACCTGGTTATCTCTGGATCAGCCTGAAGCAATCAGAAATTAAACACAATACGTTACAACAATTACACATTTAACTGACAACAGAAGTTAAATTAGCAATGTAGAATTTAATCATAATGACATTAAATATTGGCAAAAGGAAAGCTCTTAAGAAGCAGCTACTCACCATTGTTAAGTCGTCAGTAATTTAAACAGAAAGAAAGAAATGAAGCCCTATACATCCAGATTCTAACCACCACTCCTTGTTTATTTCCATGATGTAAAGAGAATGGGGAGGGATTTATAGAGAAGTTTAAATGTTTTACTGGAATGTCATAATACTGGTTTGTTCACAACTGGACAAACTTGTTTTTTATAAATATGCCAATAGAAACATATGAATAGCGAAAAGGCTTTCTTGCATAGATGTTGATTTTAGGCGTGGTGTCCCATAACAGCAGCCAACAATTTGCTTTGAGAGTAGGATCGGAAAACCCGCTCATGTCTTATCAACTTATGTAACCATCAGAGTAAAAGGAAGAAATGTGGGTTCTGCTTCACATGTTTAATGACTATAACTCAGCATTCTTTTTTTATGTTTTGTTGTTTTGGGAATATTTAAATGAGTATGTTGTTCCCTGTTTATCTATTGTTTGTGTCGTCTGGATGTATCTTGTGATGTTTTCTGAGCCTCTGAATTCAGCCACAACTTCCTCATAATTGTGTGGTTTGCAAATGTTCGTTTCAGCCTCCCCACACAGAATAAAATTTTCTCACGATCATGTCTAGAAAAATATTTTTATTTGTTACAGTAGACAAGGAGAAAGTGCATGCTGGTCGTATACCTGCCTACTCCTATATATAACTGCAGGTGCCCACATCCATCCATCCATCCATTTCCTTCCGCTTATCCGGGGCCGGGTCGCGGGGCAGCAAGCTAAGGAGGGTCCTCCAGACGTCCTTCTCCCCAGCAACACTTTCCAGCTCCTCCTGGGGAACCCCGAGGCGTTCCCAGGCCAGACGAGATATATAATCTCTCCAGTGTGTTCTGGGTCTACCCCGGGGCCTCTTACCAGTTGGACGTGCCTGGAAAACCTCTAAAGGGAGGCGTCCAGGAGGCATCCTGATCAGATGCCCGAGCCACCTCAGCTGGCCCCTTTCGACGCGAAGGAGCAGCGGCTCTACTCCGAGCTCCCTCCGGATGTCTGAGCTCCTCACCCTATCTCTAAGGCTGAGCCCAGCCACCCTACGAAGGAAGCTCATTTCGGCCGCTTGTATTCGCGATCTCATTCTTTCGGTCACTACCCAAAGCTCATGACCATAGGTGAGGGTTGGAACGTAGATGGACTGGTAAATCGAGAGCTTTGCCTTTCGGCTCAGCTCCTTCTTCACCAAAACGGTCCGGTACAACGCCCGCATCACTGCTGACGCTGCACCGAACCGCCTGTCCATCTCCCGCTCCATTTTACCCTCACTCGTGAATAAGATCCCGAGATACTTGAACTCCCTCGCTTGGGGCAGTGACTCACTCCCAACCCAGAGGGTGCAATCCACCGTTTTCCGGAAGAGAACCATGGCCTCAGACTTGGAGGTACTGACTCTCATCCCGACCGCTTCACACTCGGCTGTGAACCGCCCCAGTGCGTGCTGAAGGTCACGTTCTGAAGAAGCCAACAGAACCACATCATCTGCAAAAAGCAGGGATGCGATTCTGAGGTCCCCAAACCGGAAACTCTCCTCCCCCGGCTGCGCCTTGAAATCCTGTCCATGAAAATCACAAACAGGATTGGTGACAATGGGCAGCCCTGGCGGAGGCCAACACGCACTGGGAACAAGCTCGACTTTGTGCCGAGTATCCGGACACAGCTCTCACTTTGGTCATACAAGGACCGAATGGCTCGTAGTAACGAACCAGGTACCCCATATTCCCGCAGTACCCCACACAGGACTCCCCGAGGGACACGGTCGAAGGCCTTCTCCAAGTCCACAAAACACATGTAGACTGGATGAGCAAACTCCCATGCACCCTCCAACAGACCTGCAAGGGTAAAGAGTTGGTCCGCTGTTCCACGTCCAGGACGGAATCCGCATTGCTCCTCCTGAATCTGAGGTTCGACAATCGGACGGAGCCTCCTTTCCAGCACCCTGGAGTAAACTTTCCCGGGGAGGCTGAGCAGTGTGATACCCCTATAATTGGAGCACACTCTCCGGTCCCCCTTTTGAAAATGGGAACCACCACCCCGGTCTGCCACTCCACAGGCACTGTACCCGACTTCCACGCGACAGTGAAGAGACGTGTCAACCAAGACAGCCCAACAATGTCCAGAGCCTTTAGCATCTCCGGTCGAATCTCATCCACTCCTGGCGCTTTGCCGCTGAAGAGCTTTTTAACTACCTCAACGACCTCCGCCAGGCATATGGACGAGACTTCCCTGAGTCTTCAGACTCTGCCTCTTCCACAGAGGACGTGTTGGTCGGGTTCAGGAGTTCCTCAAAGTGTTCTTTCCACCGCTCGACAATATCCCCAGTCCGGGTCTGCAGTTCTCCCCCTGCTGAGCACAGCCTGAGAAAAGCCCTGTTTCCCCTTTCTGAGTCGTCTCACGGTTTGCCAGAACTTCCTTGAGGCCATTCGAAAGTCCTTCTCCATGGCCTCGCCAAACTCCTCCCACACCCGGGTTTTTGCCTCAGCAACCGCCGCAGCTGCAGCCCTTCTGGCCAACCGGTACCTGCCTGCTGATTCAGGAGACCCTCGGCCAACCAAGCCCGAAAGGCCTCCTTCTTCAGCTTGACGGCCTCCTTCACCGCTGGTGTCCACCAGCGGGTTCTTGGATTGCCGCCACGACAGGCACCGATCGCCTTCCGACCACAACTCCTAGCAGCAGCTTCCACAATGGAGGATTTGAACATGGCCCACTCGGATTCCATGTCCCCAGCCTCCCCGGGATGCACGAGAAATTGTTCCGGAGGTGGGAGTTGAAGACCTTGCGGACAGGATCCTCAGCCAGACGTTCCCAGTTCACCCTCACTACACGTTTGGGTTTACCGGGTCTGTCCGGCAGCCTCCCCGCCACCTGATCCAACTCACCACCAGGTGGTGATCAGTTGACAGCTCTGCTCCTCTCTTCACCCGAGTGTCCAAGACATACGGCCGCAGGTCTGATGACACAACTACAAAGTCGATCATAGACCTTTGGCCTAGGGTGTTCTGGTACCAAGTACACTTATGAACCTCCCTATGCTCAAACATGGTGTTTGTTATGGACAGTCCATGACTAGCACAGAAGTCCAACAACAAAGCACCACTCGGGTTCAGATCGGGCAGGCCGTTCCTCCCAATCACACCCCTCCAGGTTTCTCCGTCGTTACCCACGTGAGCGTTGAAGTCTCCCAGAAGAACTATGGAGTCCCCAGTCGGCGCCCTTTCCAGAACACCACCCAAGGACTCCAAGAAGGCCGCGTACTCCGAACTGCCGTTTGGTGCATAGGCACAAACGACAGTCAGAGACTTTCCTCCTGCGATTCCCAGTCGCAGAGAGGCGACCCTCTCATTCTCCGGGGAGAACTCCAGAACAGCGGCGCTCAGCCGGGGGCTTGTGAGTATCCCCACACCCGCCCGGCGCCTCTCACCCTGGGCAACTCCGGAAAAGGAAAAAGTCCAGCCCCTCTCCAGGAGTTTGGTTCCAGAACCGGTGCTATGCGTGGAGGTGAGCCCAACTATATCTAGCTGGTAGCGTTCCACCTCCCGCACCAGCTCCGGTTCCTTCCCCGCCAGAGAGGTGACATTCCACGTCCCTAGAGCTAGTCTGTGATGCCGGGGTCAGCACGCCCAGGTTTCCGCCCCAGCCTGCCGCCCAGCTCACATTGCACCCGACCCCAATGCCTATCCCTGCGGGTGGTGGGCCCACAGGGTGGCGGCACGATGTAGCTTTTTCGGGCTGGGCCCGGCCGGGCCCCATGTGCCAAGGCCCGGCCACCAGACGCCGCCGGCGAGCTCCCCTACCAGGTCTGGCTCCAGGAGGGTGCCCCGGTTTCCCTATTCCGGGCGAGGTGCCACAACCTTGCATCGTCCGATTCATTGAGGTTTGGTGAATCGCTCTTAGTCTGACCCCTCCCCGAGACCACTTCGATAAGGTGGCGATTCATTGGATGAATTGGGTAACACTGCCCACAGTGTTACCCAATTCAAAATAAATTACCAAACCCAAAACTAAGTATATAATTAAACAAAACGAATGATCATCAATATAAAAATACAAATCTTAATATATCAAATTTCAACAACTCCAGTGATCGTGTTTTGTCGTATAGATTAATAGATAGATAGACTCTCAAGGAATTTGGACTTCTTTGCTTGCACCAGCTTACGGTACTCTTCGTCCAATCGTTTCCCAACGGGACCGTTCTTCACTTCTTCCCAGTCCTTGTCGGTCTACACACAAAAGGCAATATGGAAAAGAAAAAAACAAACAAATTTTCAGTACACACAGGTGATTAATCATCAGGGTCCACCATCACAAAGCCCTGCTTGTTAATGGCAAATTAAATGTAACTTCTCACCATGTTCTCGAATGCCTCCCCTTTGTAGTAGGTCTTGTCTGATGGATACTCTATTCCCTCTTCAATCAGCTGCTTCCGGCTTGAAGCCACCAAATGCAGCTCCTCTCCATCGTAGGCATACACCTTTTTGTCCTCACAGGTCATCAGGACGAGCTGGCCACACGGGCATGAGGTCCCCTCCACCTTACCCACAACCCGCATGCTCACTTTAACTGGAAGGTAAAAATTGTTCCACTCATACACCACGTTCTCCTTCCCACTGTAAATGGTGTCGTCCAGGTTTCCAATCGTCCACTTTGCTCCCGCCGGCTTCTTTAGGGGATAGTCTTGTGTCTTTTGTGGACAAAAGCTCTGCCACGTTTATCACAGCATCTAAAACTGTGACAGATGCCAGAGGATTTTGAGTGCGAGGCAAAGGTGTGTGTAGTTTACCTTGAGGTTTTTTGATTAGCTCGTTAGTAGGCATATCCAGCTGATCTGCCGACCTGAAAGGCAGAAAGTGAGCAGCAGTGATTACTGGACCATATATAAGAAGAATATGTTGTGGTACCTTCGGACAGAATATACAAAAAAAAAGTGGCAAAATTGTGATTTGTCTCAACACAGGATTAACCACCCAGTTGAATCCTTTAAATCTAAACTCATCTTTTCCCCCAATTTTCACATTATTATTTATTCTTATGGCGACTCTAGCGCTCCTGTAACTATGTTGTTATTAAGGGGAATAGCTGGAGTCACTTTGACTAAACAAGCAGAAGTGTAAATTGAGAGCTATTCCAGCGTGGAGTAAATAAACAGAAGTTTTTTAAAAAACTCCAGAAACTCAGTAAAATGATTCGATAACATGTTATTGATTATGCAGTTCTTCATTCCTCAGTTTCCATTTTCATCCTACCTTTTCATGTTTCTTCAGTTTTCGCTCCAGTGCAGAAGTGTAGTCTGTCCTGTTGTCTTTATGGCACAGAGGAGGTTTTGGGATTCACGATTAGTAAGTACCCTTAATTCACCTGCCTTTGCTAGAAAAACAACAATACCTGTTGATAGTAACAAAATACGGACTTATTTATTTTCATATATCACGCACACAAAATATGAGCACAAGCTAACAATTCGGCCATATCTTTTCCATATAAGATTTATAAAACTATATATTTCTGGATTTGCCTTAAATCACACGTTTTCACAAATAGAATAAAATCTGTTTAAATAGGAATCTATTGTTTTCTTTTGAAAGGCTACGACATTAAATAAATATGGTACTCATCTATAATTGATAAAGTAACACTATTACTACATTACTCATTTAAAATCATATTTCCAGTTGTTATATGATATGTAAACCAACAACTATATGTTTTCCAACAATGTACAAACTGCCAACATTATTATCAAAAAATAATTTAATAGTCACCCAAGATTTCCTTTTTTACCTTCAACTAACTGAACAGTTTAGTTTCAGTTGTTGTAATGACTTTGTGAATCAGTTCACTCATGGCCTGGTTTTCTCTGGATCAGCCTGAAGCAATCAGCAATAAAACACAACACGTTACAACAATTACACATTTCACTGACAACAGAAGTTAAATTAGCAATGTAGAATTGAATCATAATGACATTAAATATTGGCAAAGGAAAGCACTTAAAAGCAGCTACTCACCATTGTTAAGTCGTCAGTAATTGAAACAGAAATAAAGAAATGAAACCCTATACATCCAGATTCTAACTACCACTCCTTGTTTATTTTCATGATGTAAAGGGAATGGGGAGGGATTTATAGAGAAGTTGAATTGTTTCACTGGAAAGTCATAATACTTGTTTGTTCACACCTGGACAAAGTTGTTTTTTATAAATATGCCAATAGAAACATATGAATAGCGAAAAGGCTTTCTTGCACAGATGTTGATTTTAGGCCTGGTGTCCCATAACAGCAGCCAACAATTTGCTTTGAGAGTAGGATCGGAAAACCCGCTCATGTCTTATCAACTTATGTAACCATCAGAGTAAAATGGAAGACAATGTGGGTTCTGCTTCACATGTTTAATGACTATAACTCAGCATTCTTTTTTTATGTTTTGTTGTTTTGGGAATATTTAAATGAGTATGTTGTTCCCTGTTTATCTATTGTTTGTGTCGTCTGGATGTATCTTGTGAGTATCAAGCCTCTGAATTCAGCCACAACTTCCTCATGTGGTTTGCAAATGTTTGTTTCAGCCTCCCCACACAGAATAAATTTTTTCTCACAATCATGTTTAGAAAAATATTTTCATTTGTTACAGTAGACAAGGAAAAAGTGCATGCTGGTCGTATACCTGCCTACTCCTATATATAACTGCAGGTGCCCACAGTGTTACCCAATTCAAAATAAATTACCAAACCCAAAACTAAGTATATAATTAAACAAAACGAATGACCATCAATAGAAAAATACAAATCTTAATATATCAAATTTCAACAACTCCAGTGATCGTGTTTTGTCGTATAGATTAATAGATAGTAGACTCTCCAGGAATTTGGACTTCTTTGCTGTCACCAGTTTACGGTGCTCTTCGTCCAAGCGTTTCCCCTCGGGACCCTTCCTCACTTTTTCCCAGTCCTTGTCGGTCTACACACAAAAGGCAATATGGAAAAGAATATAAAACAAACATTGTCAGTACACACAGGTGATTAATCATCAGGGTCCACCATCACAAAGCCCTGCTTGTTAATGGCAAATTCAATGTAACTTCTCACCATGTTCTTGAATGCCTCCCCTTCGTAGTAGGTCTTGTCTGATGGATACTCTATTCCCTCTTCAATCAGCTGCTTCAGGCTTGAAGCCACCAAATGCAGCTCCTCTCCATCGTAGGCATACACCTTTTTGTCCTCACAGGTCATCAGGACGAGCTGGCCACACGGGCATGAGGTCCCCTCCACCTTACCCACAACCTGCATGCTCACTTTATCTTGAAGGTAAAATTTGTTCCACCCATACACCACGTTCTCCTTCCCACTGTAAATGGTGTCGTCCAGGTTTCCAATCGTCCACTTTGCTCCCGCCGGCTTCTTTAAGTCGATAGTCTTGTGTCTAATTGTGGACAAAAGCTCTGCCACCTTTATCACAGCATCTAAAACTGTGACAGATGCCAGAGGATTTTGATTAAATATGGAAAATATTTATCATAGCAAGGTTGTACAATGTGCGAGGCTAAGGTGTGTGTAGTTTACCTTGAGGTTCTTTGATTCGCTGCTTAGTAGGCATATCCAACAGCTGGCCTGCTGACCTGAAAGGCAGAAAGTGAGCAGCAGTGATTACTGGACCATATATAAGAAGAATATGTTGTGGTACCTTAGGACAGAATATACAAAAAAAGTGGCAAAATAGTGATTTGTCTCAATTGAGGATTAACCACCCAGTTGAATCCTTTAAATCTAAACTCATCTTTTTCCCCAATTTTCACATTATTATTTATTCTTATGGCGACTCTAGCGCTCCTGTATCTATGTTGCTATTAAGGGGAATAGCTGGAGTCACTTTGACTAAACAAGCAGAAGTGTAAATTAAGAGCTGTGACAGTGTACAAGAATATGTTTTTATTCCAGCGTGGAGTAAATAAACAGAAGTTTTTTTAAAAACTCCAGAAACTCAGTAAAATGATTTGATAACATGTTATTGATTATGCTGTTCTTCATTCCTCAGTTTCCATTTTCATCCTACCTTTTCATGTTTCTTCAGTTTTCACTCCAGTGCAGAAGTGTAGTCTGTCCTGTTGTCTTTATGGCACAGAGGAGGTTTGGGGATTCACGATTAGTAAATACCCCTTAATTCACCTGCCTTTGCTAGAAAAACAACAATACCTGTTGATAGTAACAAAATACGGACTTGTTTATTTCATGCACACAAGCGATATATTTCTGGATTTGCCTTAAATCACACATGCTTTAATGTTTTCAAAATAGAATAAAAGCTGTTTAAATAGGAATCTATTGCTTTCTTTTGAAAGGCCATGTTGGGTCACAACAATTTGATTCTGCAAGAAAATATTCACCCTTGAATTTGCCATTGTCTTAGTTTTTCTTTCTAATCATCTCACATGTGATAAACACTGTTTAGTAGACCTAAAGGCCCTAAACCCTTGTGTTTTATCATCACCGATAATATTAGTTCTTGGATGTCATTTATTTAAACATTTATATAAATAAATATACCTGAAGGTAATCTCTAAATAAGTTTAAAAATGTTTTTTTTTTTTACAAAACGTGGCGTTTAAAGGGCCGATCAGCTGATCAGGAGACAGCCAGGTGTTTCCCACCAAAAATTTTCGTGACGCTGTGTTGCGACAGCCAATCAGCGTTGAGATTCATTCTGTCATGTAAGCCAGGTCTGGCACCAGTCGATCCGAGCTCCGCTCACAAAACAAAAAAGTGATTTCCTTGTCGTCTTGCAGAGAGAAATAACAAAACATGAATTCTGACTTTTTACAAACAACCATCATTATGTTGTTATTTCCCCTTTTGGACATTTATTGCAATTATATCACAGTAAAATGTCGCGAATATTCGTTTCGGGGCTTTGTGAACAAGCCTTGATATGGACCTTTTCTCTCCTGTTTCCTTAAGATAAGATAAGATAAGATAATCCTTTATTAGCAGTGGGGAAATTTACAGGATTACAGCTGCAAACAAGAGACATAGTAAAAATAAGTATTATAAATAAGCAAATGAGCAATAAAAAAACAGTAAAGAATCCACAGTAAATATTATATGTACAGACAGAAACTATTATAACTATTGTATTGCACAGAGTATTATCTTAAACTGACTTTATTTATTATTGAATATAAGTGTCTCCCCTGGTCTCCTGATCCCAAGAGTTGTTTTAACAGGACTTTAACGTGAACGTTTATCAAACTCACTCAAATGACTCACCGGAGTTGAAGAGAGGTTAAAGTCCGTCGGGTGTTTGCGGAAATAAACGCTTAACATGAAAGTGGTCAAGCCAGTCTATGATTCATGTTTACTCCGCTCCATGCACACCTGCGCATTGGGAATAAAACAGGAACTCTGTATTAAACCGCAACACTGCAAGTTCCCATCTTTCCATGGTTCTCTCCTTTAAAAGGTTTTCTGATGCTTCACTTGGTTAATCTGTGGACTTCACACATTACAGTTCTCTGACTGAAAACATGGTGACATCAGCATGGAATTAGGCTTTCTCAATAAATATCTTTATTTACAGATACTAAATAAATAACATTATATATTATGATAATAATGATAATTATTATTATCAGTCACAGCATTGCACAACATGAGTCCACTAGTCAACAATCTAGTGTCAAATCTTACATTTACACAGAAAATAAGTTTATTTACAAAACTTGGTGTTGCCAATCAGCTCTTTGATCAGGAGACAGCCAGGCGTTTCCCATCATGCACTGCGCCATGCAGTCCTTGGAGAGCAACTTACAAATTGTCAATAAGAGCCTGCAAAAGACATATATTCAAACTTAGGGGGAGAGAAGGAAAGACAGAAACAAAATATAAATTTAAATAGAAAAACATAAATAAAATTTAAAAAAAGAGGATCCTGATTGTATAATTACAAACATATATCGAAGGCAATGCATGACATCCTTGTTTTTAATCACAAAACACAAAAAAGTTATTTTGACAACAGAAGTTGCCCTAACTTTGAAGTTCAAATGAAAAATGTAACTCTTTTAACACATGTGCATGTGCAGTATTATTCAACCCCCAGCTTCAGTACTTTGTGGCGCATCCTTTAGCTTTTATAACTTCTAACAAACGTTTTGGGTAAGTGCTGACAAGCTTCTTACACCTCTCGATCGGAATCTTTGCCCATTCTTCACGTGCAAAAGCCTCTAGCTCAGTGATGTTTGATGGCTTCTGTGCTGCAACTGCCTTCTTTAAATCCCACCAAGGATTTTCAATCGGATTTAAATCTGGTGACTGAGAAGGCCACTCCAGGACGTTCCAGGATATTTTTCTCAACCTAGCTTTGGTTGACTTGGAGGTGGGCTTGGGATCATTGTCTTGCTGGAGAGTCTAATGATCACAAAGGTTTAATTTGCCAACAGAAGGCATCACCTTCCTCTTTAAAATGGCCTGGTATTTCTGGGAATCCATGATGCCAGGTACACCATCAAGATTGCCAGTTCCTGCCGCAGAAAAACAGCCCCACATCATCAATGACCCGCCTTCATGCTTGACCGTGGGGATGGTATTCTTCTGGTCATAAGCCTGGCCTTTCACACGCCAGACATACCGCTGGTCCATATGTCCAAACAGTTCCAGTTTGGTTTCATCAGTCCATAGAACTGTCTCCCAAAACTCTGTAGTCTTATCCAAATTCCTCCTGGCATATTCTAGTCGACTTTTGATGTTCCTTGTGGTCAAGAGTGGAGTCCGGCCATGAAGTCCTTGTTTAGTCAGTGCACGTCTTATAGTTGCCACTGAAGCACTTGTACCAGCCTTCATCAGGTCATCCTGTAGGTGTCTTGCAGTCACACAGGGGTTTCTCTTAGATGTTCTGACTAAATTGCTAAGGACCCTTGATGAAATGTTGGGCTTTCTTCCATGGCCAGGCAGGTTTGCAGCTGTTCCATAAGTATTAAACTTCCTTATAATGCTCCAATGGTGTCTCTTGGAATATTACATTTTTGGGAAATCTTCTTATACCCAAGGCCCTTCAGGTGTGATGAAATAATCTCCTCTCTCAGCTTTTGTGGAAGCTCCTTTGTCTTTCCCATGTTTGCAACTCACCTTGAATACCTTCATGGGTGGGGTTTATATATGCAGCACAGCTAAAGCAAATTAAGGATCATTATAGAGTTCCTAAAGGCTTAATTATGTTTCAACTCCACTTTAGGCCATAAAAACTGTCAGACAGCTTTAAAAACAACAATATTATATAGGGGTTGAATAATTGTGACATGGCTATCTTAACAAAATATACTGTTACACACAAATACTACATCATGCATTTTTTGTGTTGATTTTATGTATCGCTCAACTCATAAAGAAGTCATCTGAAGCAGAATCTTGCACTTTGAAAAAACTTGAATTGATAAATCCTTAAAATCTTTGGGGGGTTGAATATTTCTGATTGCAACTGTATATAGCTACTCTATTGGGTTTATATATTTGTAAATCTGACTCTGAAAGAGTCAGTGCCTCACCAGCCACGAACCTCACCGCACGTCACTACATACACAGTGGGTTATTTGGCCCAAATATGTTCATGTGCAAAGTAAACAACAATCAACTGTTTATGTTGACAACAACTCATGTTCTACAGACACACCATATAATTCATATCAGCATGTTAACGTTATATGTAACTTATTAGCAGCTAAACTCCGGACCAAACTCCGCTGACGGCCGTGTCTTTTATGTAAATGTACATTTTTCAGCATTTTTCGCTTAGATTTGTCTAAAGTTAACGAGAAATAGACACTGTACTATCCGATAACACCGTTATTGTAACCAGCAATAATGGTTGATGTGATTTGCGAGGCGTCTGTCAGCCAACTGTCTAACATTAGCACGTTAGCCTACGTTAGATAGCCTAACGTTCTTGCAGCGTACCAACGTCACACGTTACCGTAAATGCTATCTTAAAAAGGCTGCTCGAAACCAACGGTTTTTGAAAATGCCTTCACCCGAAAGACATGTCTTGTAATACACCTGTCTATTAAAATACATGTCTTGTAATACACCTGTCTATTAAAATACATGTCTTGTAATACACCGGTCTATTAAAATACATGTCTTGTAATACACCGGTCTATTAAAATACATGTCTTGTAATACACCGGTCTTGGCTGACATCTCGAAGTGGATGGCGACACACCACCTGAAGCTCAACCTGGACAAAACCGAGCTACTGTTCCTCCTGGGGAAGGGTTGCCCGCACCGAGACCTGTCCATCACCATTGATACGACCAACTGTCGTTCTCAGCAAACATTGCATCGGTCACACGCTCCTGCAGATTCCTCCTCTACAACATCAGGAGGATTCGCCCCTTCCTCACTGAGGAGACGGCGCAGGTGCTCATCCAGGCTCTGGTCATCTCCCGCCTGGACTACTGCAACTCACTACTTGCCGGAGCCCCGGCGTCGGCCATCAGACCTCTGGAGCTTGTCCAGAAAGCTGCAGCACGTCTGGTGTTCAATCGCCCCAAGTTCTCCCACACAACTTCCCTTCCCGTTCTCTACACTGGCTCCCTGTAAGAGCTCGCATCCAGTTTAAGACTCTGGTGCTAGCCTACAGGGCAGTGAAAGGAACAGCTCCTTCCTATCTCCAGGTCTTGGTCAAGCCCTACACCCCCGCCCGACCACTTCGCTCTGCTGCCTCGGGCGACTGGTTGCCCCGTCGCTCAGAGGTCCCTGCGGCCGATCCACCCGGTCACAGCTTTTTTCTGTCCTGGCCCCTCAGTGGTGGAATGAACTCCCCACTGACGTCAGGACAGCAGAGTCGCTGCCCATCTTTCGGCGCAGGCTGAAAACTCACCTCTTCATGAAGCACTACCCTGAGCCTTCCTCGTAGCACTTATTGCATTCGTATTAGTTGTTGCACTCACTGTATTCGTATCAGTTCGCTGCACATTGAATTCGTAAGATAAGGCTTCTGTATATACATATATATATATATATATATATATACATACATACATACATATACACACATACACATACATATATATATACATATATATATACATATATATATATACATACATATATACATACATATATATATTGGATACGGTGGAGGTGGTGGGAGACAGGAGGATGATGGCCAAGCTGTCATCCCTGATAAACAACACCTCCCACCCCATGCAGGACGCCCTGGCAGCTCTGTGCAGCTCCTTCAGCCACCGGCTGCTTCACCCCGGTGTGTGAAGGAGAGGTACCGCAGGTCCTTCCTTCCTGCTGCTGTCAGGTTACACAACCAGCTCTGCTCCCAGTAGACCACATGACAATAAAAACACTGTGCAATAATAGTTAATATAGTTTTTTTTTCTGTCTGTAAATATTATATTTCAGTTATTGTGTTTTTCTACTGTTTTTATTGCTTATTTATAATACTTGTTTTTTATTTTTTTTTTTTATTTTCATTTTTATTTTTATCTTGTCTTTCTTTACTATGTCTCTTGTGTGCACTTTAACTCTATGCTGCTGTAAGCCTGCAAATTTCCCCGCTGCGGGACTAATAAAGGATTATCTTATCTTACATATATATACACATACACATACATATATACATACATACATACATACATATATATATATATATATAATTGTTTGCCCATTGTTACCGCAAAAAACGTTAAATAAATAGTTATTCTTCATAGTGCTGCATCCTTCCGCGTCCAGGCTTCGCAGCATGCGTCGTG